>NC_077228.1:198567668-198867668 GCF_027887165.1 Monodelphis domestica
GCAGGATATGGGTGAGATGGGCAGATTCTTTCCCAGTAGACCCAAAGTGTCCAGAACACATGCTCCCTTATCCTCTGTATGCAGCCTCCATCAGAGGTGCAGGTGTTCCCACAATCATCTAGCCCAACCCCATCATTTCACAGAAGAGGAAATGGAGATTCCAAGAGGATAACTGACTTGTTCAAAGCCACCCAAGCAATTAGTGCCAGACCCAAATCTCCTGACACCTCAGGTCAGTGCTCTCTCCAAAGTTGTCATAACAGTATAATGCCCCATAGTCCACTATTTCCACTCATAGAAACACAACAGGAGCTGGAAGGGGACCTTAGAAGTCATCTAGTACAACTCTTTTATTTTACGAAGGAAGAAACTCAGGTCCAGAGGGAGAACTGTAATCCCCAAGGGCAGGAGATGTTATATAAAAAACCAACTTCCATCAAGTCTATTTTGGGACCATTTCCAATTAGGGGCAGGAGGGGGCACAGGAAAACATCAGGGTTAATAATAATAGCTAGTTCTGGCCCCAGACACTTCCTACCTGTGTGACCCTGGACAAGCCACTTAGCCTCCATTGCCTTACTGCTCTTCTGCCTTGGAACCAACACACAGTATTGATTCTAAGATGGAAGGTAAGTATTTTTCTAAAAAATAGCTAGTATTTGAAAGTGCTTTATCTATACTGTCTTATTTGATCCTTGCAACCACCCTAAAAGGTAAGTGCTATTATTATCCCCATTTTATAGGTAAGGAAACTGAAGTCAATAGGAGGGGGAAGTGACTGATCCAAGGTCACACAGCTAGTAAGTATCAGACTGGATTGAACTTGGGTCTTCCTGACACCAAGCCCAGCCTGTTATGATGATGGAGGGAATGCCTAGTAGGTCTTACCTTACTTTTCGGTAGTCATTAAGTTTCTTACTGATCAGAGCTTGATTGGCACAGCCAGGGTCCTAGGGAGCAACAGAAGCAAAGTGGAGGAGGGGGATGGGAAGAGAGACATAACACACCAAACGTGAGGACCCAGTGGAGCAGCCAGCACCTTTCTCTCCCATTGCCCATTACTGGCACTTGCCCCAACCTACTCTCCTCTCTCCTGGTAAGAGACTTCTACCCCCGAACTGGAGAGATGGACATTTAGAGCCAGTGTCTACTCCCTTCCTGAGGCACCACGGAGGCGCCCCTATCTGTGATCCCTGGGCCTGAGCGTGGCACCCCTGGAAGAGAGGCTTCTGCTCCACACTGCCTCGCTGGACGTGGGCCTCTCAGACTATGCTGGGCAGGGGGGAAGGAACAAGCCCCCTCTTCCCAGAGCGGTGGGGAGGGAGGCCCATCGGGATCCCGCCTTTTGACACAAAGCCAGGAAGTCCCGAGGCCCAATGTTGAGGGCACTAGCCTCTTTCCATTCCGGGCCAGAGAATGGCACTCAGCTGACAACAGCACCGTCTGTGCCTGCTCCTAAACCCCCGGGAAACAGCACCAAGGGGAGGGTCAGAGACAGTCACGTCTCCAACCACTGGGCCCCTTTATCCCCTCCCAAGGTCATCTTAGCCACACTGGTCTCTAGGACAGCCCTCCCTACCACATGGTAACTGGAGCCAGCTCTACCTTTGGGGGCTGAGGCCGGGACAAGGTAATTGTATCCTCTAAGAGCCTCAAAAAAGGGAAAGCCTCCACTGTGTACTCAGCAGCTGAGATGAGCAGAGATGGCAGGGGAAAGTTTCCGGATGGCTTAAGAGGCACATGTGGGGAGAGGGTCCCTCCTGCCCTAGGGTGGCTGTGGGGGAGGCCCCGGCCCTCACCTCGCCCTCGGCCCTGCTGTTTTCCCGGATCGCTCTGATCCAACCCAGCATATCATCCCGGTCCTCAGCCTGAAAGAGATATTCACAGAAGTCAGCGGTGGTGAGCCGGAACACATGCCTCCTCTTGGTTTCGCTGTAGGAGATGTCCACCAGGCACGAGCTGATGCAGACGGGCGCCGTCTCCTCCTCACCTGCGCCCGCCGTGCCCGCCTCCCGCCGCTCCTTGCCCAGGGAGAGTGAGTGTGCCCGGAGCGCAGCATAGACACGTTTCCACTGGCGCAGGCCACCACCCACTTTCTGCAGAAGACACACAGACAGAGAGGGGAAAGGGGGAGAGAGAGAGGTGAAAATCTGAATTTATGATTGCCCCCCTCCTCCCAGCACCCCCTCAGCCCTCCCAGACTCCATCCCCCATGGGCACAGTCAGCTGCCTCGAGAGGAATCGGCTCCTTTAAGATGCTGTCACTCAGCTAGAGCCTCTGAGTGTGCACCGGAAAATGAGGAGGGAAGGGAGTGAGGTGGCAGAGGCCATAGGCCACTTTCTTCTCCCAGATGGTCCCCCAAATCCTTGTTCAATTCCTATTCCTAACCCATAGGATCCTGGTTTCTCTTTCTCTTTTTTTTTTTTAAACCTTACCTTGCATCTTAGAATTGATTCTAAGGCAGAAAAGTAGTAAGGGCTAGGCAATGGGGAGTAAGTGACTTGCCCAGGGTCACACAGCTAGGAAGTGCCTGAGGTCACCGTTGAACCCAGGATCTCCCATCTCTAGGCCTGGCTTTCAATCCACTGAGTCACTTGGCTGCCCCCAGGATCATATTTTTCAAGCTAAAAGATCCCAGAGTTTACTTAGCCCAATTTCCTCATTTTCCAGATGAAAAATTTTCAGCCCAAGTCACTAGCCCAAGGCCACTCAGGGAGTAAAAAGCAAAACAAAATTTGAATCCAAACCCTGGTCTCTTTCCCCTTTATCATATCTCTTCTGCTCCTAAATTGAGCCCTTACTCTTATGTACCTTTATGTGTTACTTTCCTATCTTCCTCAGAAAAAAGGTTCCTGAAGGGACTTGATACCTTCATTTTCAAATTCATAGGCTCCCATATTGAACGTTGAAGCATCAAGTCCAAGTTGCTCCTTTTAATAGTTGGGGAAACTGAGGCCCAGGGAGGGAAAGTGAGTGACTTGTCCAAAGTCACACAGGTAATAAGGAGCAGACGTCACCTAATCCAGGACTTACCAGTGTACCCGCCTGCCTCTCCAATTCAGTAGTGACCTCATCTATAGTCACTGATTCCCTGAAGGAAGGGACCATTTCTCTCATCATACCAGAGGCTTCCCAAAGGGAAAGGCCCTAAGATTTCTTTCTCCTTGGTGACTTGCAAAAGGGAGATTTCCCACAGGGTTAGAAAATATGCCTTCCTGGCCCCAAGAAGAACATGCTCATTTAAAAACTAGGATATCACAGTTCTTTCTGGTCCATTTGAATGTATGCAGAAAATAGAAATGGAAAAGCTTCTCTGTGTCATCACAGAATATTATGAGTATCTTTGAAGACTTAGTTTCCCTCCACTCTTACACTGTGGGAAGGAGGGAGATCTGAGGTGACCAGACAGTGTGAAATGAGGTATCGTTCAAAGAGAGCCATAAAAATGCTTGACTGATATCAGGAAGACTTTGGGTTCAAATTCCACCTTTGACACTTACTAACTGTGCCACCATGGGGAATAGCCTCCCTGAGCCTCAGTTTCTTCATCTATAAAATGGAGGTAATAATACCTGTACTAACTACCAGCACTGGGTTTTTGCTGTGAAGCTCAAATGAGATAATGTGGGTCAGGAGTCCTGGATCTTGTTTGTGCCACCAACCACCAGTGAAACCTGTGGACCTTCTCTCAAAAGAACGTTTATAAAGGGGGGGGGGGGGCAGCTGGGCAGCTCAGCAGATTGAGAGCTAAGCCTAGAGACGGGGGGGGGGGGGGGGGGGGGGGTCCTGGGTTCAAATGTGACCTCAGACACTACCTAGCTGGGTGATCCTGGGCAAGTCACTTAACCCCCATTGCCTAGCCCTTACTGCTCTTCCACCTTGAAACCAATACTTAGTATTCTAACACAGCAGGCAAGGGTTTAAAAACTGTTTATAGAGGCATAAAATAAAATTACAGGATTACAAAGAAAACCAATTATAGTGAAGCAAATATTTAACTTCTTTCCTACCAAAGTGTAGAGTCTCCCCAAAACCTATCTACAAATTCCAGGAGGAGAAGGGGCAGAGAAAGGGACTGGGAGTGGGAGAGTTCGCTATGGACTCTTGTTTAGGAATCCCTAATGTAAATGAAGCATTTTGCAAATTTTGGAACATCAATTATCATTAATATTTAATGGTTTCCAAAGTCCCCAGGAGGGCATAACAAAACTAAAATCAGGCATGGACTCAAAAAACCTCTTCTCCAAACCTCCCTTCCCTCAATTTCTGCCCATGTCTGGTTAATCTGAGAGAAAGGGCTCTCACTCACTTAAACCAGCATGAGTAAATGAACTAATTACAGGGTGTGCAAAAGAATACAGAGTGCATTTATGGGACTGGAACTGGGAGTGTCTGATTGCCCAAGATGTAGCCTGGTTTATCCAGAGGGTGAATAATCCCGGCTCCCTGACTTCTCCTTAAAATCCCAGTTTGGTGGCTCTTTTCCTATGAACAACTTCTAGGAACAGGCAATGCCTATGTGAGGAAGGAGAAAGGCAACCTGGTAAGCAATTATAAGGGATGCTACAAGGGGAATAATGGTGTGGAGAAATACTTCCCTTAACTAATTCCAGCCAGACTCCCCACCCCAGCATCTTGAAGAGTATAAATTCTACAAAGACTCCCATCTCCTCCACTTTCCACCAGCTCACTTTTCAGAGCTCCAGGTTCCCCTTACCTCTCTTTTACAGGGTCCTATCCCAGACCCTGGAGTCTCTGGAGAATTAGCATCTCTGGAAACCCCTCTATCGGCTAGGACTCAGTGTCCCCACCCCTATATCTTACACTTACAGCTCTGTTCTGAAGGGTTTAGTTTGGACTAAAGTCACCCCAGGAAGTCAGCTGAAAACCAGAAGCCTCAGTCCAGAGGTGGGCTGGAGTCAGTTAGATAGAATGAGGTCTCCAGAGCTGATTGTTAAATTTTCAGTGTGAGCATTTGCACCTCAGAAGTGATTTATTGTTTTGTTAAGTGTCTAGATTTAAAATAATGGGGAAAATGTTAATAATGTCGATTAAATTAAAAATATGTCACAGGGACAATTTTTCCACTCAAGAGCCACGTTGTTAAATATTTACCAGCAACCCCCCTGGATTCATCTTGTCATTTGTCTTTCATTTTATAAAATGTGCTCTATCCAGCCTCTTAAGATGATAGGATCCTATTAGTCTCAGAGCTGGAAGGGACTGGATCGGTCATCAGTCCCACACCCTCATCTCACAAAAGGGGAATTTGTCCAAGGTCGCATCCATACTTGATATTTTGGGGTTTTTTAACTCAGGGCCATACACATACACCTCCCTAATTAATTCTGGCTCCTAACTCCTGTTAGGAAGCTTTGTTTTTGTCTTCATATCTGTCTGCTGCACTTCGAGCAATTCCTAGAACACAGTGGACACTTGAAAAATTCTTACTGAGCTGAACTGGAATCTAACCTTGATCTCACATTGCAATTTAAACTGTTTGCCTCTGGTTCTGAAGCTGCCTTCTGAAGACCTATTTCCCCTACAAGTTGTTTTGAAATATACTCTCTTCTGTAGGAGAATTTGGGTCAGACAAACAGCAACCCCAAGACTTGCACCCTCCTACCCCCATCTCTCCCTCTCTTACCTTTCCCTTCTTGGTGAGAATCTGCTTAAAATATAACCAGCCTTCTCTCCTGACATCACTAAAGGCCGTGTCTGAGAGGTCAGAGGTTGAGTGCCTCTTGGAGGGGGCATCTTCTGATGTGCCCAAACTGTCCAAGGACTGTGGCGAAAAGGGAAGAGTAGGTCAGGCAGGAGCCTACTGGAGCACCTCTTTAAATACCTCATGTTTGGGGGCCATTATGTCTGGTCTTCCTTTTCCTCTTTCATTTGTTGTGAAATCTTGAGTAATTTATTTAACTTCTCTTAGTCTCAACTGTTGAAGTCCTAAGACATCCACAGGAGCCGTGGAGGAGTTGCAAAGGATATGACCTCCTAAGGCGTCACAGTTAGGAAGAGAAAACTTGACTAAACCCTCAACTTCAGACTGGAAGGAATTAAATCAACAGAGGAAGTGATACTGTCAATAAGGAGTTAAGTAAACAAAGGAGCTAATAATGTCAATAAGAAGTTAAATAAACAAAGGAAATTGTACTGTCACCAGGAGCTAGGTTAGCAGAGCAGGTAACAAGGTCAGCAAAAGACCTGCTCACATCAAGAAGGAAGGGAAATGAAGATGGGCCATTTCCTCCTTCCCCTAACTCCCATCATCAAAGACAAGCCCATTCCTCCCTGTTGTCTCTAATGGAATGTTACAGCTAGGGATACTGAGGCCCAAAGGCAATAAGTGAGTCATCTTAGGTTACAGGGACTGACCGAGTGGCAAGGCTAGGGACCAAGGCTCTGGCCGGCAGGGCTGATGCTTTTATAGCTCCCTCAACCCCACCACCTGCAGCATCTTACCCCATCTGTGAAGAAACTTCGCAGCATTCGAAGGCTGGGCACTCGGTTAGGGAGTCGTCTGGAGAAAGAAGCACTGGCGGGTGAGGAGGGGAAGAGTGGAATAAGGGGAAGGGGACTCTTTTTCTTTCCTTCTCTAATCATACAAAAGATTAAGGATTGCCATGAATAGAACACTGCCCTCCCACTAGGGAAAGGTACCAGAATTTGTGGGGCTCTGAATCAGTGATCACCCCATCGCTTCAACTCCCTCATTTTTACCAATAAGGAACCAGAAATGTGGAGTGACCTGATGAAGGACATAGTGACTATAAGCAACAGCCAGAATTGGAAACCAAGCCTTCTCCCTTAATTTTAAATTTGCCATTCAGAAGGGAGCCTCAGTCCTTGCCCTGCCCAAGTTTGCGTAACTAACAGCATGAGAACGGGTGTGAGGTACTACTTAGAAGAGGTGACCTTGCCCCGTGTCCCTCTTCTCTCCTCTGTCCCATCAAACCACACCAAGAGGGACTTACCGGAGGATCCTGCCCTCTTCCCGGAAGGTGTTAAGGCCATCATCGCATGACTTGGAGCGCTCCGTGGTGATGGCCAGAAGATAGGATGAACGTCGGCCAGCTTTGATACTGCCTGTAATGCCCGTCCCCAACACATACACTTGGGGGTTGGGGGCACATCCAATGACTCCCTTGTCCCTCCCTCTTTCCCCCACCCACAGGGTCCCAGACTATCTCCCAGTGTCGCCCATCAGGGTCTCTGACCTGGAGGTGAAATGATCACCAAGTCCTATCCCCAAGAACAAATGGAAAGCAATCGGGGAGAGGGACTGAAAGTCAGACAGTGGGCTCCCCCCAAAATAAGATCGCAACCTTCATAACATCGTGGCTTGAGACTAATATAATCAAGTAGTGAGCAGAATAGGAATTAGGCTGTGGGCACAACGAGGATAGGCATGGGTACTCACTGCAGTCTTGGGAGTAGTGGCGGCCAAGGGCAAAGGTGAAGGTTGGGGAGGATGGGCTGGTGCCCATGACAGGGGCTGAGTTCATGGCACTGGACACAACGGCGGAGGCTGGTACATGCTTGGCTTTTAGGTCAATGCTGGGGCTGGTAGGTTCATCTTCAGAAGGATAAAAGCAGGGAAAGTGGGAGAGGAGACCTTAGCCTAGTTCATCATGCAGCCTGACATCCTGTTCCTACTTGGGGGTGAATGTCTACAAGACAACCCTCTTTGGTATCACTGAAATCTTCAGCCAGACACAATCTAGTTCATTCGAGGTGTGCACCCTAAGGGTGGGACCATGGATCACCCAGCTGAGCAGCTAGGTGGTGCAATGGATAGAGCGCAGGAAGACCTGAATTCAAATCCAGTCTCAGATCCTGTTTAACCCTGGGCAAGTCACTTAATCTCTATTTGTCTCAGTTTTCTCATCTGCAAAATGAGGATAATAATAGCACCTAATTCCCAGGGTTATAGGGAGGAACAAATGAGATAATAATTGTGTGTTTTAAGCACAGTGCCTGACACTGCGTAAATGTTAGTTATCATCATTGTCATCATCATTTCAGACTGGTTGCTTTTCAAGGGCAAAAGATGCATCTCTTCCTTCCTCTGGCTCCCCTGTCATCACCCAGTACAAGCTCTGACCACTGAGGATGGGAAAAGGGGAACAGGATGGAGGAGGATGAACTCTCTATTCTCTCATCCTGCCCCATACCAGTCCCCACTCACCTATGAAGGGAATGGATGCCAGTGAGTCTTCAGCAGCTGCCAATGGTGCCACCCTCCTGCCTGGATGCTCTCCTTGCCCACCTGACTCAGATTCTGAGGCCTCATCACCAAACCCAAAGTTCATGTGCCTGGGGGGAGGCTGCTGCGCCTTGCGCCCAGTCGGTGGTTTCTGTCGGAGCACCACCTCCTCCCTCCGTTCCTCAGTGGGCAGCTCTGGTGCCTGTGTGTTGGGTTCTGTCCGGGTAACCCTGAGTGGCTCTGAGGACTCCGTTGAATGTGGGGCAGATGGTTGGGGGAGGTTGAAGGTAGGCAACCCTCCAAAGGGAGAGTCCCGGAAGGAAAGGGCCTGAAGAAGACCAGTCCGGCGCTGAAAAGAGGGGCTATAGCTTCGGTACCCAATGTAACCTGTATCATCTAAGCTGGGATGAGTGGGCTGAGCTGGGGGTTTCGGGCCTGGGGGGTCCTGGGGCAGGCAGGCAGGGGGTCTGGTTGGTGAACGTTGGGGCACCCAGCTAGCATGCTCAAATCGGGGAGATACCAGAGTCCCTGGCCCTAGAGCCTCAGCAGAGCGGACAAAGCGACCTAAGTAGTCATCAGATCGAGCCCGATGCCAACCTTCGTGCCCCAGATGGCACAGGGCATCCTGGGAGGCAGAGCAGGGCCATGGTCTATTGACCACAACATCTCCCAGCCGGTCCTGGGAGACGCTTCGAGCACGAGGAGGCATAACTGGGCACCGGCCGTCTCCACTCCTCCGAGGTACCTGGTTTGACAACCAGTGGGATAATGCCTGTTGGCACTCCAGTTTGCTTGGGGGTGCCCGGACCCCAGGGTCCTGGAAGGCACGGGGAGTTCGAGGATCAGGAGCAAGACGGGGAAAGGCACTAGGGTTGGGGCGCGGCTGGCTCATCCCAAAAGAGGCGTTGTCTGGATGGGGACAGGATGGTAGGGCTCGATAGCCAGGATCACTCCAAGGAGAAGGGCGCCAGTGGTCAGTGGGTGGTGCCGAGTGGGGCTCAGACACCATGGTGACCCGGGACGAGGCCCGGGCCTGTGAGGCATAGGTCTTTCGAGGGTAACAGAGTGGAGGTGGCTCTGGTATGCTCCGGGCTTCTCCAGAGTATGGCTGGTTCCCTTTTAGGTAGGCATCCTGGGAATAAGCCTAAGGTGAGAGACAGAAAGAGAAAAAGAAGTTCAAGGAAGCCCAACTAGTCATTTTTCTATGCAGGAAGACCAGAGTTCAAATCCTGCTTCAGACAATCACTATCTTGATGCCAATGAGCAAATCACTTAACCTCAATGTCTTCATCTGTAAAATGAGGATAATAATAACACCTACCTCCTAGGGTTCTTCTGAGGACCGAATGAGATCACATGTAAAGTGTATTGCAAGCACTATATAAATGATAGTTATTAGGAGCTGCTTTGGGGAAAGACGACTATCTGTTGGGGGGAGCATTGAAAGCAGAGAAGTACAAAATCCAGTATATAGTACTAGAAAACCAACATGAGGGCAATCAGATTATGCTTACTATGTGGTTCCTTTCCTTTCACGTTTAAGCCAAAAGGTGTTTCTGGCAGCCAAGAGCTCAAGATTTTATCTCGGGCATCCCCCTCCCCCAGCAATACCCCGCCTCTACTCCTTAGGGAGTGGGGCCATACACCCCCATCTTGGAGAAACTCTGAAGCCCCATCACAAGCCAAATCTAGCTTCCAGAAGTAGAAAAAGAGGCTGGGGTTGGGGAGAGGCACCTCCAGGCGCTGGGGACGGAGACTGGGAAGAGGGAGAGAAGAGACGCTGCCGCCGCCGCCGCCGCGGAGGAGGAGTTCATTCCTCTGGCCCCGGTGGGGAGCCAAAAACCTCTATCCTCTTACTGTTGGTTTAAATGATTCCTAGGATGGAGGGGAAGGAGGGAAGGAGAGAGGGAGGGAATGTGAAGTCTCCTGATCTCAGACTTTCCCATCTCCTGCTCTCTCTCAGCTTGCGCTCGGATCCGAAGCCAGCATTGGCTGAGGGGCTTGGCAGGCCCGCCCCCGCCCCCACTACGCCCCCCCCCCCCCCCCCAGCCCTGGAATTTGGCTTCAAGACTGAGGCTGGCGCTGCATTGCTGAGCAGTGACAGAGCCGGCCCTTACCCGGCCAAAAAAGGAGGCGGCCCCCGGGACAGAGGGACCCGGTCAGCCTTCGGCCCGAAGAAGCCTGGGGGCTCCAGACCAGCTGGTCTCTGGCCCCTCCCTCTGGCCCCATAAGAGCTCTTTTCTAGGCAAATAATCCAGTGGGATGGTATAGCTGGGGTAAGGGCGAGGAGGGCGGCTACACACACACAGGCAGAGGAAACACAGTTACACAATGACAATAAGACGCTCTCGGAAATGCACAAGACACCAACACACATACTGGAACAAGCACACAAGGGCACGCACACACAAACACACACATACCTCTCCTCCCGACCATCCTGCCGGCTCCCCACATCACGGCATCCTGACCACGCCTCCTCTGCTCATCGCTTCCCCACTCCCAGCTCTCCCTCCCTTTCCTGGGTTCCCCACTCAGCTCCGCCCTCCCTAACCAGCTGAGGCCTGGCGCCCCGTCCTCAATCCTCCCTCTCCCGGCTCTGCTCTCCCTAGCCGGCCCCCACCCTGGCTCTGAGACCTGGATGTGGGGGGAGGCAAGGGGGGGGGCCTAGACAGTGTCGAGCGGTGGCGTCAGTGGCTGCCCGCACTCTGATTGGTTGGCAATATTGACTCCCGACCACAGGAATGCTTGCGCCCCACCCTCTTGGGCCTGCCGGTTGTTGAAGAATTGGGGGGTGTGGGGGGAGACAGAAGAGTGGCCAGCATCCAAATGCTGACATCTGGTGCTCTCTGCCCACCTCTTCCGTGTGGGCACCGGAGTCCTCCATGCCATCCTCCATACTACGAGGACTGGCTCCTCCCCTCACAAGGCTTGGCACAACAGGAAAGATGCCACCCTGTAAGATGCTAATGCTTCAGGCAGCACCCACCCCTACTCTCATGAGCTCCCCGCTGGACTTTTATCCTCCGTGTTCCATCTGTCCTCACATTACACACACACACACACACACACACACACACACACACACACACACACACACACACACACTCCCCCCCCCCATCCCGGGGCAACAGTATTTGCTTCTCACCCAACCCCAACCCCAACAAGATTAGGGAGGGGTGTACTGGGCGGAGCTTGGGAATCTGACTATGCTACAAGATTTGGAGTGAATCATTTAATCTTTCTGAGGCTTTATTTTTTTAAAAATGGAGTAGGGGGTGGGGTGAAGGCTGAAGCAGGAGACCCAGAACCATCTCCAATTCCTCCTCTTGTCAAAAGCCTTCCCCCCACCCCCACCCCCCACCAAGGAAGGCAATCTAGGTCAGGGTTTTGGAAGTTGCTGAAATGGGGGAACCATGATTATTGCAAGTATGAGGCTGAGCAGACTGAGGAAACTAGGAGACCCACACACCGGCCTTATAAACTTCCCTTGGAGCTTACCATAGCCTCTACTACTCTCTCCCCTTCTCAGAAGCCATAGATAGGCTTTATTTTATTTTTATTATTTTAAATCTTAACCTTCCATCTTAGAGTCAATACATTGTATTGGTTCCAAGGCAGAAGAGCAGTAAGGGCTAGGCAATAGGGGTTAAATGTTTGCCCAAGGTCACACAGTAGGAAGTGTCTGAGGTCTATTTTGAACCCAGGACCTCCGGTCTCTAGGCCTGGCTCTCAATCCACTAAGCCACACCTCCGGTCCCCCCACCCATCCACCCATAGGTAGGCTTTAGCAGAAATCATTAACAATGCCCAAAAGCACCAAGGGGGGCTGAGGTAGGTTAATCACGAGAAAGAGACAGACAGTTGCCCTAGGCAGGCAATGAGGGAATCACTATGTCAAGACAAAAGCTGGACAACATCTCACCCCACCCGTCTTTTACTGTTAGGAGAGGGGTTCTGCCCATTTCAGGCCAAAGATCTGTGTGCAGAAGTATGGGAGGGAAAGGCTGGAGAGGGCCCTCTCCAATTGCTCTCCTGGAGAGTCTCGTCTCCTTGTCCTGGGTGAGAATCGAGGTGAAGGAAAAGGAGAAAGACTCTTCAATCTAGGAAGGTATCTGTAGAATATCCAAGGGTTCTCTTGAATCTGGCATTGCACCATTATCTCCTAATGGAGACACCTAGGCAGATCTACATTGTGCCTCACCCACCAAGACCTCTTCACAGCTGTCGCCCTCAATGAAGCAATGTCTATGCCACCTCCTGGGAGGCACCCTGGCACTGGGTAAACTGGGCAATTCTCAGGCACCCATCCCCCATAGATGAGTTCTTTCTTTCCTCATTCCTTTGCTGTGCTCATGAGAAAAAGAAAGAGAATTAAGAAAAGGATGCTAAATCTTGGCATCTCAGCTACCCAGGCAATCTCACTGCCTAGAGAATGGGTCAAGGAACAGGAACTCACCAGCTGGAGGATGTCCTCATCCTTGGGCATGATGGAGAGTTCCAAGGCATCATCACTGTAGAAGCAGAGAAGGTGGTCAGCCCACATTATTGGTCTCTTCTTCTACACACACACACACACACACACACACACAAACCTTGAGGCAAGGGAAGGGAGGTGTGAGAATATAGGGGACTCCAGATTCTCAGGAGCAATCTTCATGCAAAATATTCTACAAACACAACACTCTATCACTTGACTCCCAGGCATTCTCTCTAGCTGTCCCCTATGCTTGGAATGTTCTCTGTTCTCCTCTCCACATACTAGGTTCCCTGATTTCCTTTAAGTCCCAACTAAAACCTCACCTTATACAGGAAACCTTCCTCAACCCATCTTAATTCCAGTGCCTTTCCTCTGCTCATTATTCCCTATTTCTCCTAGAAATAGCTTTCTCGAGGTATTTTTGTGTTCTTGTTGATTTTCCCATTAGATTGTAAGCTCCTTGAGGGCAAGGATTGTCTCTTTCTTGCCTCTTGTTGAATCCCCAAGCACTTAATGTAGTGCCTGTCATCTAGTAGGCGCTTAATAAATGCTGATTGATCGGATCCAAAAGAGGCAAAGTTTAGACTCCTCAGGCTATGGAGAGAATGAGATTACTAACCTGTTCTGGATCAATGCAATAACTTGGGAGTAGGTCTTCCCAATGATGCTCTCACCATTCACCTTCACCAGACGATCTCCTGATGACATAGATTGGAGGGTTGGGGTTGGTGGAAGGGAAGCTAAGGATCTTACATATCTGAACCATTCCCTGTTTCAGAACCTTCTGCTTTAATCTCCCCCCTCCCAGAAAAGCCTTCCTTGGCAGATGGAGAGCAGACTCCCTATCTCAACCAGGGGGCAAATTCAGGGACCCTAGAGTCCCTAGGATTCCATTTTAATTAAACAGAGAAGAGAGAGCATTATTTGTTTGCTGTGGGAGTGTTGGGAGCTGATTTCATCAAGGCCAGGATGCATCTTCCCTAAGCATCGTGAGGAAGTAGTTGGAGCGAGGAGAGGGCTTCATGCATGGCCCTTCCTGGCATCTCACTCACCTGTCCGAAGCCCAGCCTGGTGGGCAGGGCCATCATTCTTCACATTCTTGACAAAGATGGTGTCCATGGGTTCCAGATGGCTCCGGGGGGAGGGCCCTGGTAGGCAGTGGCCAGGTTAGCTGGGGGTTGGGGGCCGAGGGTCACACATACCCAGAGGTATACTTAGTAGAACACATACACACAGTGACATGTACCAACAAACAGAGAGAACACACAAGGAACTCACACACAGAGAAACAGGAGCAAGATATACAAGACCTTATAGACAGACACTAGAATACAAAACCAAACAAAAGATCAGAAGAGAGCAGAGATTTAGAGCTGGAAGGGACCTTGCAATGATCTGGTCCAGAGGGATTGTTGTTGTTGTTCTCAAGACCCTTACTTTCTGTCTTAGAATCACTACTAAATTGGTTCCAAAGCAAAAGTGTGGAAAGGGCTAGGCAGTAGGGATTAAGTGACTCGACCAGGGTCACCCAGCTAGGAACTGTCTGAAACCAGATCTGAACCCAGGACCTCCCATCTTTGGACCTGAAGTTTTTAACATAGGTTCCACAGACTACTCCCTACAAGGAGTTGTGAATAGATGTGTTGGTCTGTGAACGTGGATAGAGAAAAGGACATCTTTATTTCAATATAATCAATTCCCTTTGTAATCCTATGTATTTTATTTTATACATTTAAAAACATGTTGAGAAAGAGGCTTTAACTTCACCAGGCTGCCAGAGGGTTCAATGGCACAAAAAAAATTAAGAACCCTTGATCTAGTCTAACTATGGTTTGGATGATGATATATGATAAATATAGGTGATAAATAGACTCAGAGGAGTTAATCGATATGCCCAAGGTCACACAGGTAGCAAGTGGCAAAACCAGGATTCAATTCCAGACCCCCTGGCCCTCGGTCCATTGTATCACAGGGATAATGTGGACATCTCAGGTTGGGGCGGGATGGGAAGTGACACAGAGAAACACTGAAACACAAAGAACAGAAATAACATAGAACAGAAAACCCCCGGATGCCAGCTCAGCATTAGTCCCTCCAAAGGGGCACTAGACCACCCAGTGCCCATGAAGGTGGGGCCTAAACTCTTGACCTAATACCCTTATGGGATTACTACATTCCAACTCCCTCCTCCACCCCAGAATCTTCACCTAGCCACCGGGAACCAAGGAGTTTAGCCTTTTCTTAGAGAAGGTCATGATCCATCTTCCTTCCCCACAATCTCCCCTCTTTCTCCCACCTCTCCAACTCCACCCAATATACACACAGATCTCCCTAAGGCACAACTGAGGGTGAAAGTTTCCCCAGGATGGCTGGAGGGAAGAGAAAGAGGAAATAGAGTTTAGCAGATCCTCAACAGTTGGAGAATGGAGAGGATGGCCCTTTCCAAGATTTCTATCCCAATTTCTACCACTAGGGGCCAGGATGTACAAGGCCTTGTGGACATCAACCTGGGAAAGGCGACTCCTGCTTTCAATTTATCACAGGCTGGCATGGCGTGTGACATTCCATGCCTACGAAGGGAGGGGAAGAGATTCTACAGGCAAAGGGCCAAAGCTGAAGGGTTTAACATCAGCTTGTATTTAAGGTCCAGGATATTTAAGGTCATATCTCAGAGCCACGGCTCATTCCTCACCTGATGAATGGACAGACCCCTCTGTCTTTTGACCCAGTAGCACAGATATAAGAACTTGGCCACAAGAAACCAAATGAAACAAGGGAGAAGCAACAATATTGGAGAAAAGAGGGAACAACAGAGAAGCAGAGAAAGTGATACAGAGAAATAGAGAAAGGGAGAGTGACAAAGGTGGGGGGGGAGAGAAAGAAAGAGGGGGTTGAGAGAGAGAGATGGACAGACAGACAGAGAGAGAAACAGAGAGAGAGAGAGAGAGATGGACAGAGACAGAGAGACAGAGAGAGAAATGGACAGAGAGAGAGGGAGGGAAGGAGGGAGGGAGAGAAACAGAGAGAGAGAGATGGACAGACAGAGAGAGAGAGAGAGAGAAACAGAGAGAGAGAGAGGAGAGAGAGAGAGAGAGAGATGGACAGAGAGAGACAGAGAGACAGAGAGACAGAGAGAGATATGGACAGAGAGAGAGAAAGAGAGAGAGAGAGAGAGTCAGACAGAGAAATGGAGAGATATGGGAAGAAAGAGCAGAGAAGAGAGCAAGCAGAAGAGATAGAGTACAGATATGAGAGATATTAGACATGGAAGCAAATGAAAAAATATAGAAAGGAAGTAGTCACCAACTCCCAGTCTTGCACCCTCCTCCAAGCCCCAGTCTCCCAATCCTTCCTCTCTCCTTACCTCCTCGATTTCCATTTTCTTCCTCCTGCAGGGGGACAAAGAGATTGATGTAAGTAGCTGAGATCCAACTGGGGGCCCTTAAGACAATTCCTGCCAATTAAGGAGGGAGGGTACAACTAACTGGTACAACCTCTCCAGACGCCCTACTACTTCATTTATGGAATTAGAACTGGAAAATCAAGAGTTCATGGCACAGCCTGGGGGGGGTGCCAGAGATTACATCTCTTCTTCCAATCCTTCATCCCAAGGTTTATCAGCACATGGCCTTTCCCCCAGGGAGTTCTCAGAATAAAAGGGAAAGATTGACTCCCATTCTAGTGGGGGAGACAGACACATAATCAGAATACAAACCAGGGAGACAATTATGGAAGGACCTGGGCTGGTAGAGTGAGAGTGACGGAAATCACAAACATTTCTTTAGAAGGGGAGGTGAAGTTCATTGTGCAAGGAGGTAGGAAATGAACACCCTTGGTTGAAGGAATGGACCATGCAGAAACAAGAATAAATTAAACTAAATCACCCACAGAAAGGGGAGAGATCAGCAGTCTCTATCAGGGAATAACAAGGGATTAAGTTTATGAGATGGGGTGAGCAGCTGATGGAGGGGCAGGGCTTGAAGGCACAACAAAGGCATTTCTAATTGCCCGGATGGGTAGTAATAAGGAGGCCCTTTGGATCTTGAGCCAGGAAGGGGCAACATGAGAGCATGCTTTGGAGAAGATGGAGCTTTGAGCAGCAGGTGGAAGGGAGGGGTGAAGATGTGGGAGGACCAATTAACTAGGCATCTTCAGTGATCACCTAGGCATGCATGGATCTAGATCTTATTGAGGGAGTAGCTATAGGAATGAAGAAGGGATTGGTAATGACTTGGATAGGAAAGGAAGGAAGTTAACCAAGAAATGAAGGCTTTTGGTGGCTTTTAGTGGGCAGGGACCCAGTCTGGGTAACATCCTCCTTTTCTCTCAGAATGTTCATTGATGTGAACTGACAGCTTCAGAAATGGGTAGCAAGAAGAGGCAGATATGTTTAGACAGCTGAGCTGCCTCTGGGTTGCCACTGCCAGGTGGGAAGCACTGAGCATAGGACATAGTCATCTTCCTGCCTCTGGGCTGGCTGACTCTTTCCCAAATCCACCAGAACAGGCCCCCAGAGATAAAAAGGACATTGTCTCCCAATCCCAAATCAGAAAATTCTTCTGAAGTTTGGACAACCCCCTCCATGTAGGGTTATTCTACTTATAAAGGAGGAGAAAGGGAGACAATTGAGGATTTCCCTTGGAGAAAGTGACCATAGCCTGGGGGAGCCATGATAGGAAAGGATAAGGAAATGGGAAAGTCCAGAGATCAGGTAAATAAAGGATAAAATGGAGGCGTTGTTGTCCTTAGATAACCTCAGAAGAGGCCACTAATGGGGCCAGCCTGATTCCCCAGTCCCTACACTCAAGGGCACACATGCACAGAGAAACCCACAGATCCGGACATCCATCCATCAACATCAACATATAGGTTTGCTCGAACACAGAGATATGCCCAGTGTAACCTAACTCCCCTGTCCTCTAGCAGGTGGGACTGGAGCCCCTCAAGGGACAAACCCATTGACAGCTGTGTGGGCTAATCCCAGCCCCTAGGGTGTGGATAGGGACACAAATTTACTCTGAAACTCCAAAATAAACCTGCTCCTGTTGCTGTGGCAGGGGACCCCACCCCCATTTAGAGGTTGCATCTGTCTCCACCCACAACCCCTCAGCTCCCAGCCTTGAACTTAGACCGGCCAGACCTGAATCTAGAACAAAGAAGCACTGAATGATTGCTCTAAAAAAACATGGTTATTTAATTCACTCTTTACCCAATTTATAGATGAGAAAATAGAGACCAAGAGAGATTAAGTGATTTGTCTAACCTAAGGTCTCATAGTTAATAAGTGACAGAGGGAGATTCAAACCCTGGCCCTCTGATTCTAGAGCCTGTGGATCAGTCACTTTGCCAACAGTTACTTCATAGGGCTTTAGGTTTGGATTAAAGCTAAAAAGGGGCCTTAGAGACCTTTTAATTCAAGCCTCCCCCCCCCCCTTTTTTTTGATGGAGAAACGACTCCAATAGAAGAAGTGCTGGGAGTAAAGGACAGGTCTCTGGGCTCCCAGGCTTGATAGCAAACTGCCTCTTACATCATACTCCTACTGGAGAGACCCTGCAAGAACCTCCAGGTGCAGGATGGGCAAGGAAGCCAGTGTTCCTTGCAAAAGAATGACTGAGCACCAAACTTCAAACAGCTGGTGGGGAGCTGAAAGATACCTGGTGCCCTTGTGATTCTGATTCCTGATAGAAGGATGGAAGAGAGGTTGTGACCTTTTTAGACAAAACAACTCAGGGAGTAGGTAGGTTGAAGGTCTAGACCAGTGATGGTGAACCTATGGTATGAGTGCCAAAGACGGCACGCAGAAGGCTCTCTGTGGGCACACGTGCCACCACCCCCCAGTTACTAGAAAGGCAGAGGGACTTGAGAGGAGCTCTTCTTCCCCCCCTCTACCATAGTGATGACATTTTTTCACACCTTGCCCTGCTCTCTGCCAAGCAGCCCAATGGGAGCACACAAGGGGTAAGGTGAGCCACTCACAGGTGGCAGAGCTGGAGGGGAGCTGAGTGTTTGGGCTACTCCCCTCCCCCTCCTACACTTGATGAAGACATACCTCATTTCACTTGCCCTCTGCCCAGCAGCCCAAAGGGAGTACTTCCTCCCTCCCCTGTGTGGGGTAAGGGGGAAGCAGGGTGCACCCAGCACTGGGAGGGGATCATGGCACAGTCTCTAAAAGGTTCACCATCACTGATCTAGACTCTATTCAGCCTCTTAATGCTTGGCTCAGCTACAGCCTATCCCTCCCTCTCCCCACCCCCCCTCTGTTATATGTTATATGTTAGTTATTTTACAGATGGGAAGTGGTAGACAGAGGATGGGTTTTGGGATTCATGCAGAAGCTACAGCCTTGTCAAGCAGTCCAAGGGATATAAATTAGATGCAAAGAAAGACTTCCTGGCAGGGAACATTGTCAAGACAGCATTGGGGAAAGGATGCCACTTTTTATTAGGTAATAATAATAGCTTACATTTATATAGAATTGTAAAGCACATTCCTCAAAACAACCCTGTGATCTAGGGGGTAAAATTATCCTTATTTTCAGCACATGGACATCATCTAGTCCAGTTTTGTTGTCTTACAAGTGAAGAAAGGAATGCCAAGAAAGATTAAAGTGATTTCCTTCAGAAATTAAAAATAATTTCATTTTATGTACATGAGAAATGCTTACTGTAGCCATTATATTCTTAAGTGTTAAAATACTAGTCCTTTATAAGAACATGCAAAATAGATTTCTTCAAACCCTGCCTTTCTTCTAGTATCAACTCTAAGACAAAAAGACACGGACTAGGTAAATGGGGTTAAGTGACTTACCCAGGGTCATTCAGCCAGGAAGAATCTGAGATCTGATTCAAACCTAGGTCCTCCCAACTCCACTATCCACTATGCTACCTAGCTGCCCCTACAATACTGCTTTTTAAAATCCTCTAAAACTTTTGTTGTTGTTCAGTTGTTTCGGTCATGTCCAACTCTCTGTGATCCCATATAGGGTTTTCTTAGCAACGATACTGGAGAAGTTTACCATATCCTTCTCCAGCTCATTGTACAAACAAGAAAACAGAGGCAAACAGGGTTAAATGACTCGCCCAGGGTCACCCAGCTAGTAAATGCCTGAGGCCAGTTTTGAACTCAGGAAGAGGAGTCCTTCTGACTCCAGGCCTGGCACTTTGTCCACTGTGCCAGCTATCTACTCTTTATTAAACCTATCTTTAGAGAAATAAAAAATATATAAGTCCCCATTTTATAGATGAGGAAAATGAGGCTCAGAGAAATCAGAGTGAGTACTTGAAGCTAGCTCTTTTGGCTGGGACTCCACTCTCCTCGTGGTGTGTCTTAGAAAGATTCAGACCCTCCCGTACCTTAACACCACAGTGCACAGCTGACTCTGGTGGGTAGACAATGAAGTGCCGAAGGGTGAAGCCAAAGCCATCTCGGGGGTTCTTGCGCAGCAATAGCGTCCTGGGCCCTGGCCAGAGATTGGGGGGTCCGGGAGAGCACGCATCTCTTGGGCCCAGTGAAGGCTGTGGAGAGATAAGAATAATGTTGACCCAAACTGGTATGAAACATGACTATATACATATGTAGCAGGAAGAGGGAAGGTATTGGAAGTACATAGGAAAATCTTTTAAAGGGAGGTATAGAGGACAGCTGGGTGGCTCAGTGGATAGAGAGCCAGGTCTTGACATGGGGAGGTTCTGGGTTCAAATCTGCCCTCAGACGATTCCTAGCTGTGTGATCCTGGGCAAGTCACTTCACCCCCATTGCCTTGCCCTTACTGTTCTTCTGCCTTGGAAATGATATTCAGTATGAATTCTAAAACAGAAGGTAAAGGTTTAAAAAAAAAAAAGAGGGAGGCATAGCCTAAGTTTCATTTTCCAGAGGACAGAACTTGGAGCCATGGGTAGAAGTTGCAAAAAAGCAAATCTGGCCTTATATAAGGGGAAAGTTCCTATTTTTTCAACTTTTTTTTTTTGCCTCAAATTTCTTCCTACTCCAATTCATCCTCCATTCGGTTGCCAAAGTAATTTTCCTAAGGCAAAGGTCTGTTTCTATAACCCCAACCCAACAAGCTCTAGTGGTTCCCTACTATCTTCAGGATCAAATGTAAATTATTCTATTTGGTAGTTAAAGCCCCTTCCAGTCTTTCTAGTCTTCTTAAACTTGTGTTATTCAGTGGTTTCAGTCACGTCGGATTCTTTGTGAACCCGTTGGGGGATTTCTCTCTCTCTCTCTCTCTCTCTCTCTCTCTCTCTCTCTCTCTCTCTCTCTCTCTCTCCCTCTCTCTCTCTCCCTCTCTCTCTCTCTCTCTCTCTCTCTCTCTCTCTCTCTCTCTCTCTCTCTCTCTCTCTCTCTCTCTCTTTAAAATAAATTTTTATTTTATTTTTTAAAAATATTTTCCCCTAGTTACATGATTCATATTCTTTCCCTCCCCTCTTCCCGGAGCTGACAAGCAATTGCATTGGGTTATACATGTATTATCATTGGAGGCCTATTTCCATACTATTAATTTTTGTAAGAAAGTAATCTTTTAAAACAAAAACATCTATTATCACTCAATACCTATTTCCTTATTATTCATTTTTGTAATAGTGATTTTTTTCAAACCAAAACCCCAAATCCCATACCTATATAAACAAATGATAAATCATATGTTTTCTTCTGCATTTCTTCTCCAACTCTTCTTTCTCTATATGTAGATAGCATTCTTTCTCATAAGTCCATTGAGGGATTTCTTGGCAAGATACTGGAGTGGTTTGCCTTTTCCTTCTCATTTGACAGATAAGGAAACTGAGGCAAATGAGGGGAAGTGACTTATTCAAGGTAACATAGCTTGTAAATGTCTGAGACTAGATTTGAGCTCAGGAAGAAGTCTTCCTGACTCCAGGCCTGGCACACTCTCCCCTGCACCACCTCGCTCGCTCCTCTCGCTCCTTCTTAAACTTTTACTCCCCTCAATGAACTCTATGATTCATTGATCTACTTGTCATTCCTTGAACAAGACGTTCCATCTTCTGCCTTTTTGTTGGCCATCCCCCATGCCCAGAAAGTTTCCCCTCTTTAGCTTTGTTTTCCTGGTTGCCTTCAAATTTCACCTTCTACTGGAAGGTCACATCCTGACCAACCTGCCTTCCTTCTCCCATTCCCCCAACTCCCACACCCCCTCTGAGATTATCCTCCATCTACACTAAGTATTTTATCTGTATCTATATCTTGTATTTACATGTTTTTCCACCATAAAATATGAGCTCCTTCATGGCAGAGATTATTTTTGTCTTTCTTTTAATCATCAAGTCTTAGCACAATGCTGGAAGATAGGACTTGTTAATAGGTACTTGGTTTTTTTTCCAGTTCGTGTTATTTTATTTTTATTTTTAATAGGTACTTGTTAATCAGCATTGCTGCTAAATATTTAACAACAGGCTCTCCAGAAAGAAAAAGAATGTATCCACAACAAATTTCAATTTAATCTGCATTATTAACATTTCTCCACCGCTTTCTTAAGTCTAAACAATCATCGAAACAATAAGTCGAGCCCTGATTTGTAGTGTTTGCCAATATTCTGTGTGTAAAGTTGTGTCCAACTCTTCATAATCCCATTTGAAGTTTTCTTGACAAAGATCCTGGAGAGGTTTGCCATTTCCTTCTCCAGCTCATTTACAGAAGACGACACTAAGTTAAATAAGGTGAAATGACTGACCCAAGGTCACACAGCTACTACGAATCTAAGATCACATTTGAACTCGGATCTTCCTGACTCCAGGCCAGGCATTCTACCCCCACTGTGCCATTTAGCTGCCTTAGGACTTAAATACTCATATTGAAAACCATGGTGAATTCAAACTGGCACCAACACATTCCTGAATATTAACTGATGACTTAAAAATCCAAAGTGAAAGGGATGTGGGGAATTTGCTTCCCCTCACTAAAGACTACAAGCAAAGGTCTGATGGCCACTTGTATATACTGGAGAGAAGATTCTTGTTCAGGCACAAGTTGAATGAGACGGCCTCTGGGGTCCCTTCTTGATTCTGTGCCCTCCCCTGGATTTCTAGATTCTTTTTTTTTTTTACCCCTTCCTTTCCAATTTAGAATCAACACTGTGTATTGGTTCCAAGGGCTAGGCAATGGGGGTTAAGTGATTTATCCAACTTGGAAGTAGATTCTTTTTTAACGAATTATTTTGCTTTTGTTTCCTCTGCTTTGTAGCAAAATAAATCACAGCTGTAGAATGCTTTGAGATTAAAGTTTAAGAGACACAAATTACTGTGTTCCATAGTGTAATTAAACAACAACAACAAAAAAACCCTTACTTTCTGACTCAGAATTGATACTAAGCATTGGTTCTATGGCACAAGAAGGTAAAGGCTAGGCAACTGGGGTTATGTGACTGGCCCAGGGTCACACAGCCAGGAAGTGTCTGAGGCCAGATTTGGACCCGGGACCTCCCATATCTGGACCCAGCTCTTTATCCACCGAGTCACCTAGCTGCCCCTCAATAGTGTAATACGAACATATCTTGAGTTCTTTTTAAAAATAAAAGATAGCCCTCAATGTCTGAATACAAGGATCTGGAGAAAGAACAGGAAAGAAATCAACTTGGGAATTCTAAGCTTTCTCTCGTTTTCCATACTAATCCCCACTGTACCTCCATCACTCCCCCTACCATGCCTTAACCATCTTTCCTTGCTGTGCTCTTCCCATCCTACAGTCTCAATCATTTCTCCCCAAGCCATTCTCCACATCCACCCCCAAACTTCCTCCCTGCCTCTGCGGGTCCAGAGAGGCTTCCCTGAATCAATTCCTTTCTCTGCAAACTGCCAAAGACTCAGAGTCCAACTCATCCATCCCTCTCTCTCTCTGGATAAAACCTTTGCTTTCCTAAGCCCGGAAAGCTTGGTGATGGAGCCAGAGGAAGGGGAGGGAAATGTTACTGTCCCCCTCGGATGCCTTTATGAGCTCACATTTGTGCTGGGCTTTAAATTCTTTCCCATCACATCATTCCTACCTGTGGGAGTCCCTACCATCTCCAAGCAAGCCCTCACATTCACCATCCTGCCATGACTAGAGAAGGAGCAAGACAGAGATTACAAGTGAGCAGACAAGAAAAGGAATTTTTGGAGAGGGCAGGCTCCAGCCTAGCAGCCCCGTGGCTCAGTCCCCACCAATGTCTGAATCAGACCCATAAGCTGTCTGCCCTCTGCCTGCCCTTTTGGGAATATTTGGGATTCCCCAGGAAAGTGGAATGAGGGGGGGGGGGAGAGATATCTAATAAAAAAAGAGATAGTATGGAGTAGAAGATAGAGAGTGCTGGACTAAATCCTCTGCCCCTTACTAGTTGTATGACCCTGGATGAGTCACTTAGTGTCTCTATGCCTCAGTTTCCTCACCATAAAATGAAGTGCTTGAACCTGATAGCCTCTAAGGTCCTATCTGAATCTAAGTCTATGATCTTATGATCCCAGTAAAACTGGGAGCCCAGGAAGGAAGAAAAGGAAAAGGTTTGCTCAATGAAAGAAGGCAAAACTCCTGCACTTGGATTTAGACAACTCCTCCACCTTAAATATTGGGATTCAAGGATCTGACAGAGGCTGCATCAGGGAGAGGGGAAAAAAAGATTCAAGGGAGAGACTACATGAAAAGGATGGGGAGAGAAATGGAAAGATAATGAAAAGAAAAAGGGAGATATAGAGATCAAGGGGAAAGAAAGGAGGGTAGAAGGGCAGCCAGGTGGTTTAGGGGATAGAGCAGCAGGCCTAGAGACAGGAGGTCCTGGGTTCAAATGTGACTTCAGTCACTTCCTAGCTGTAACACCCTGGGCAAGTCACTTAACCCCCATTGCTTAGCCCTTATCACTCTTCTGCCTTGGAGCTGCTTTGTATTGATTTTAAGATAGAAGATTGTTCAAAAAATGAAAAGAAAAGAAAGGAAGGTAGTTACATTTCTTGGACACTTGGGTCCATCTTTGTGGATCCTATATTCTTTCTCCATAACACAAGGGTCCTTTGAACCTTAGGCTCCACCCAAGAGTCCAAGGGGCTCCAAATATTACCTTATAATGCCCTCCTCACTTGGTCTCTCTCATAACCCATCGCAAGTAAGCACAGCTACTGGAGACTCCTACCATACCTCTCTCCAATTGAAACTCTGGTAAGAAGGAAGTCCTCCCTCCCAAAAGCTTAAGTCTTAGTCAGACACTTTCAGCTCTGCACCCTCCCCCCCAAAAGTACCCCCTTTTTAATGCCCTTTTCATTCCATTCAACGCAAATCACTTTTGTGGCGGAGCCTTTGGTTGGAATGAGAAGATGGGACAAACTATCCTGGTAGCTTCCCTGCCTTAAAAATTTCCCAGCTGGACTGGGGATGAATTTCCACACAATTGCTACCAAAATGTCTGAGATATTTGTTGACAGATTTCTTTTTCCACCCATACATCTAACAGGTATTTGCAGAGCACCTAACAGCTTTCCGCCTGATCTTCCCACTAAGGCTTTCACAAACTCTCCAATCTTCCAATTAAATTGACATTCCTGAAACATAGATCTGAGCCGGTCTCTTCCTTACTCAAGAATCATCCATGGTTCCCTATTATTTCTAGCATAAAATACAAAACCAAAGCCATCCACAATCTAGCTCCTCCTACCTACCTTTCTGGTCATTCAATTTTGCTCTTTTTCATGAATTCTCCAGGCTTGTCCAACTGGCCTGCTAGCTGTTACCTAGACCTGACCCTCCATCTCCTGCCTCAGTAACTCTTGCAGAGGTGGTCCTCCATGTCTGAAAAGTACTCCTTCCTCACCTCTACCTCTTAAAAATCCTACTTCCTTCAAAGCACAGCCGAGTGGCCTCTGCTCTACATGAGGTCTCTCCTCACCTCCCTCCTCCTATTAGTTGGTGCTCTTAAAATTGGTTTGCATTACTTTTTATGTGCGCCCATGTCTCCAGTAGAATATATAAACTTCCTGAGGGCAGAGCCTGTTTCGTTTGTTTGGCTTTGGTCTTTGTATCCGTGGTATTTAGCACAGTGCTTTTCATACCATAGACCACGAATAAATGTTGTACTGAATTGAAATAGTGATGTGGATGAAATCCAAAGATCACTAAAAGTAAGTTTGTAAATACTTGACTGGAAACATCTTGTTTTGACTCTTAGAGACCCCATTTGGGGCTTTCATGGCAAAGATACTGCAGTAGTTGGCTATTTCTCTAACTCATTTGACAAATGAGGAACTGAGGCAAACTAGGTTAAGTGATTTGCCAAGTAAGCATCCGAGGCTGGATTTGAACTCAGGTCTTCCAGATTCACAACCTAGCTTCCCCTTTTCATTTTACACATGAGGAAACTGAAGCCCTGAGGTTAACTGATCAGTTAACAGAAAGAACAAGTGTGAATGAGTAAATTGGAGAAAACCTGCAACAGAGACAAAGGAGTAAGGTTTGACAGCTTTTGCATACTGATACACAAAGTCACAGAAATAATGAGCATCAGAGTAGGATTTTAACACAGGTCTTCTGACTCCTGAGTGTTCTTTTCCACCATATCATACTGCTTGAGGATGCTAACAAATGAAAAAACGAAACCGAGTCCCAGGGAAAAGATGATGAATGATATCTCTTCTCCTTCAGAGCTGACAGAACTCATATATATTATGAGGAATGTTCTCTGAATCAGATGTTTTTATTTAAATGCTTTTCTCTAACAAAAGGGAGAGTTCCTCTTGAAGAGGGTGGGTGGAAAATGACAAATATATTGGGGGCAACTACCTGGCTCAGTGGATCCAGAGCAAGACCTAAAGATGGGAGGTCCTGGGTTCAAATGTGGCCTTCAACACTTTCTAACTGTGTAACCACAGGGCACTAAGTCACTTGACCCCCATTGCCTAGCCCTTTCTGCCTTGGAACCAATACACAGTATTGACTCTAAGACAGAAAGTGTTTAAATAAAGAAAAGAAAATGTCAACTATAAAGACAAACAGCATCAAATTGAAGTGTTTTTTTTTTAATTAGATTTGTGAAAGATATTTAAAATAAATAATGAATTTAAAACATTTAAAAAATAAACTAGATGGGTAGGAAGACAAGATACATAAAAAAGACTGAGGAGAGGAGATGATCAATGTCTTAAATATCTTAAGGGCTGTCTTGTGTTAGAAGGATGAGGTTTGCTCTATTTAGCCTAGAGAGTGGAAGTAGGATCACTGGGTAAGGAAGTGACTCCAATGGTTGAATTAGAACATTGAAGTTGTAAGGAACTTTACATCAGATCATCTATTCCAGGGCCCTCCTTTTCCATATTAGGGATCTAAGGCTGAGTGGAGACAAGGATGTGCCCAAAGAAATGCAAGTCGCAAGGACCAGAGCTGAGATTAGAACCCAGGTCCTCTGGCTCCCAATCCAACATATTTTGACTCCTACAAATCAGATGCCTGGGTTGTGAGGGACTGAATTCTCTTAAGAATTAAAGCAGCGCAACAATGGAATGGGCTGCCTTCTTAGGTAGTGAGCTCCCCTTCAGTAGGAGAGTTCAAACAGTGTCAGGAATGTTGGAGAGAGAATTCCAGCGCTGTGGGGAAGATAGGACCGGCCCAATGAGGTCTCTTCGAACTTCCCGATTCTGTGATTTTGCGATATCTAATTTCATGTTCTCTGGCTACAGCTGGAGTCTGATCCTCTGGGCTAGACTCCGTGGCGTGAAGGCCACCCCTCCTGCCACCATCTACCCCCCCCCCCCCCAGCATCATGGGCAATTTGGGCCTCACAGAGGAGTATTCAATAGCCCTGACTCCGAAAGAGGGGAAGAGGAAAACAATCACTGGGAATTCTAAGGAGACTTAAAATCTCTAAGATTTCCCGTAGTTGCTGGGGGTGGGGGGGGTGGGGGGGGGTGGAGGAAGCCTTAAGAGAAAAACTACAGCCCTTTCCTACCACGAAGCAGATGAGGGGGGAGGAGGACAATCATACGAATAAGCTCTCCAGCCCAATCCTGACAGACTTCCTGGGCATCCTAAGGGATTTAGGATGTTTCCCCTCCCCCCACTCCAACCTCACTGCCAAGCCTCTCCAGAGCTCTCATTGTCCCTGTGCCGTCCCCCTGGATTACGGTTAAGCCCACAGCTGTCCCTGGATGGGAAGTGGCCCTGACAGGTCCCTCCATAGGCAGTGGCCCCGATTGATGCCCACACGCCCAAAGTTCTGGCAGCTGCCAACAATCCACCATGTCTCACCCTGGCTTGCAGTCCAGGAGATCTGAGCAAACCTCAGCCCCTCAGCCCCTCTCACTGATTCTTGTCTGTCTCTCTCCATTTGTCTTTTCTCCTCTTTCCTCTCCTCTCAAGCTTTTCCTTCCTGGTCAACTCTCTTGGGGTCCTCATTTTGGCCAATTTTCTTGCCTCGCCTACAACAGCTACTGTGCATAAAACTAGAGTATATCGCCTACCCCATCCCCACGAGGGCCACAGCCTTGCAGGCATCCTGCCACCACCACTACCAGAGGTAAGAAATTGGGATCTAGATATGGGAAATTATAAGGGACGAATTCTAGGGTTATCCAGTTATCCAAAATTTTGACAAGTGAGGCACACGTGCTGGGTAGCAATGCCAAGGAACCAAACTCAGGAATCCTGGGCCCCCTTCCTCCCCAGCTGGCACACAGAAGAATAAAGAGGTCATTGCAGAGAGCAGAGAGTTCATGCTGGGCACGGTGCCCACTGTGACTCATGCCCTACCAGCCTGGTCTATCCCGGACATCAGAAACACACTGCCCCCCAACCCCTCTGTGTCCCTTGCCCTGAGGTCACTGCCCACTGAAGGGCCATTCTGCCACCTCAGCACTTCGATGCTGCCAGTCAAAGAACTTATCTGAACCTTCATCAACAGAGTGCCAAGCAGGGTAGTGCCTACCAACCCATCCTGCACCCTGCTCAGTTTCCCTGATGCCCTGTCTGAGCACGTCTCTCCAAATATGTTCCTCCCTCTCTCGTCCAAGACAACTTTAGGACTGGAGGGCAGCGATGCCCAGTTATACCGTGGAATTACCAGTAGGTGTGAAAAACTTAGGCAGGGCAGTTGTGGAGCTGGGTTTCTGGAAGCTCTTGAGCCACCTCCAGGAGCCTGTATGTGGGTTTCAGCCCCGAGAGACCTCAGAAACCCCAAGTTTCTCCCCTTCTCCCTTTTGGTGTGTCTCTGGAGACCAGTTTGCTTGGGTAAAGGGCACTGGGGTGGCACAGCTCTCTCCTCTTGAAGGAGAAAGCCTCCTAGACGCCAGAAGTGTCAACCACCCTTCTGCCTCCAGCCCTTCACTTCCAATCATCAGTGCCTGTTCCATCAACAATCACCCTAGCCTCTGGGCATCAGCCTCTTCCATGCCAGCCCCCCAGTCCCACTAGAGCCAGTCGCACGTCTCACCCTTCCCCTGATCGCTGTCCCGCGACGGTGGGGCCCCGACAGCCGCCGGTCTTCGTGGCGGAGGCTCGGGAGCCAGAGGCAGCGCGGCTCCGGGGAGCTGCAGTCTACTCCGATCGCCCTCTCCCAGCGCCAGCCGCCTCCCCCGGCCCGCTCCACTCGCCATACCGCGCGACCCACCAGCGACATGGCCCGGGAGCGCAGGAGTGAGGGCGCGAGCGCAGGGCACGAGGGGCCCCGGGAGCCGTCAGAGAGGAGGGCCCAGGTTTCCGGAGCCGGACGCGAGGAGGAGGAGGAGGGAGGGGCTCGGCATTCCCCGGAGCGGGAACAACTTCTCACTTCTCCTCTCCGGCGGGGCCAGGGCTGCTCGGCTCCGACTCCTCGGCCCGACCCCCTCCCTCGGGGAGGCGAGCCCGAGGGGGCCCCCTCCCTGGCTCCCGCCCTCCTGAGCCAGGCTGAGCCGTGCTGAGCCAGCTGGAGGGTCCCGGGGTCCAGGGGCCGGAGAGGAGCAGGGGGCCCGGGAGCGGCGCCGTCACCTCCTGAGCCTCTCGCGGCTGAAAGCTTCCAAGCCCGGACACGCCAGCAACTCCGGCAATGGAGCAAACGCCGCCCCCAGCCCAGGGCCAGCCCCCAGCCAGCCGGCGGCCACCCAGGCCACCCTCCTGCCCTGCCTCCTCCCCTCCCTCCGCCCAGGGAGCTCCACGCCGCTCAGATGCGCGCACACACACACACACTGCAAAACCACTGGCTGTGCACTATTTGCACACATTTCCTCACGCACGCACACAAGTACACAGTGTTCAAATACATACTGCCCACAGCCACTTGAGCTGCAAATCACCACACTTCACACACAGTGACTTGCAGCACAACACACACACTGCACACGTAGGTCAGCCCTCCAATGGGCACACACACACACGGCATAACTAGAGACCCCGCACACCGTAGAGTACATTGTAGCATTACTCCTGTCCCATCAGATTCCCCCTCTTCCCCCACTCCTCCAATTCGCCCCCTCCCCATGGCCTGGAACTGTGTATAGTTCCTATAGAAGAGCTGTAAACATCGCGCGCACACACCTACCCAAAGGAGCCAAGTCAAAGACCCAGCCCAGCTCTCAGAGGCAGGCAGCACCCCACCCCTCCCACAGTGCCAGCTGTCTGGATGCTCCTCACATCTCACCATACATGTGCATTTAGAGTAGTAGGAGAGAAAACTGAAGTGTACCTTGGACTCTTAATGCCGGGATTAATGACATTGTTGGGACAGGCACTGGGGGGACAGTGTGGGAAAGATAGAGGGGAGGAAGTCTGGGAGATGGAGGGAACTGAGGTACAGAGTGAAAAACAACTCTCCTTTCCCAATAGGCAGTAACTGTCCCCTGCCACCTGGGGTAGAGGAGGGATCTGGGTCCAGGGCTGGGACCATTTTTTTTTTTATTTTAAAACCCTTACCTTCCATCTTAGAATCAATACTGTGTATTGGTTCTAAGGCAAAAAAGCAGTAAGGGCCAGGCAATGGGAATTAAGTGACTTGCCCAGGATCACCCAGCTAGGAAGTGTCTGAGGCCAGATTTGAACCTATGTCCCATCTCTGGGCCTGGCTCTCAATCCACTGAGCCACCCAGCTGCCCTCTCCCATTTCTTGTTCCCATCCTCTTTTTCCAGATAAGGGTCCCTCCCCCCTTCTAGAGCAGGGGTCTGAGATAGGTCTTTCCAAGGGAGGGGAGAGAGAACAGGCTTATGAGGAATGATGAGAGATGGGCAGTTCTACACCACAGACCATCTACTCAATCCAGTATGGACTTCCTGGAGAAAGCAAGCTAGAAAAGAATGCTGAAGGACTGGGAGAGTTTTCATCTGGAACAACCACTAATCAGTCTAATGCAACTCTTGAAACAAAAAAAGAAGAGTTCCAGTTCCCCATCCATCACTCCCTGGCCAAGGCTGCCTCCAACCCTAATCATCCAAGCTGGGTGTCTTTCCAAAGTCCGATCCCCCTGTTATTATCAATCTAAGCCAATTCCTCCAGCTGGAAAGTCCAAATACAGCAAAGGAGAAGAAGGTTGAAGGATAGGGAGAAGACAAGAGACAGAGACAGAAGTGGAGAGGGGAATGACGCCAGAAAGAGAAAAATGTGAGCAATTGGGAGTGATAAACAGGGGTGAAATTGAGGGGAGAGAGAATGAAGGAGACCAAGGGACAGGATATGGGGAGATTAAGGACAGAGAGGTTTAAGACTAAAGGCCAGAGGGGGAGAAACTTTGAAGACCTAGGAGTCAGGCAGTGGTGATAACATTTAAGATAGCCTGGAGGAACTGGGGGGAGAGTCAGTTAAGCCTGAGCCGAGAGTGTGGAGAAGACAGAGGGAGAGAAAGTTGGGGAGATTTAGCCAGAGGATTAAGGAATTGAGGAACAGAAGGTAGGGAAAACTGAAGACAGAGAGGAAAGACAGTGAAGGGAGAGAAAGTGGGGGAGACTAAGGGAGTTAGGAAGGACACTGAGGGAAAGAGAATGGAAAGAAAGGGAAGAGGGAGAGATTAAAAAAGAGAGATGGAAGAGGGGAACGAGGCCTAGGATGAGGAATGTGGGGGAGGCCTGGCCTGGCCTGGGCTGGGAGTTGTTTTGTTCTCCTGTTTCCTGTTTGCAGGCTGAGCTGGGCCCCCTGTGCAGGAGTCACCCCCACCCCCACCCCCGGGGGGCGGAAGCCAGGACGGGAAGAGTGAGGCAGCCACAGGGGCTGAGCAGGAGGGTTTCAGGACATAGTAAGAACAGTTCAGCAATGAGAAGGGAACACCGATGTCCAGGGGAGCCTGGAACTAGGACCCCTTCCACCTAGGAAAGCTTAGCTTCTCCAAGAATTCCAGGACTGGTGGGGGAGGGGGTCTCTTTCCCTTGCTCTGCCTTAAATTTTCCCAGAGTAATTCCCTAGCTAGTCCAGATCCTCTGACTCCGGAAAAAGAGGATGCAAGCTGTCACTTCTTTTTTTCCCACCTCCATTCACACCGACCCCTTCACCTACCTTCACCTATTGCCTACAGAAAATACACTTTGTTAAACTTGCAAGATTAAGGGACAGGGGATTCATTCTGGGGTCTTTTCTCTTCATACACACACACACACACACACACACACACACACACACACATTGTCACCATCACCAGTCCTACTAATCTCCATCCCTCCTTCAATCAATCCAACCAGTTTTCTTTTGCCTTTCCTTCAGGATTACTGAGAGGCGATGTACCAAACTAGGAATATCATCCCTTTAAAGTTGGGTTTTCTTATCCTCTGTCCTGAAGAGATAAGGGGGAGGGGGGGAGGTGGAAATAAGCATTTATTAAGCATTTACTATGTGTGCCAGGGACATAGTAAGGGCCTGGGAGGAGGGGGGAGTGGAGAAGAAAGTGTTGCTGTTTTCATTCTATCCCAAACTGAGAGGTCCTGAAAATGTAACAGCCATATGTGATGCTCTGCCAGTTCCCTGAAACTGTCAGAGGTGAGGGGTGGGGGAGTAGAAAGTCTAGTAAACCAAACAACTTCCCCACCCTGCCCCATCCCATTCTTCCCAGCTGCTTCTAAGAAAGATCTGCTTGGAGGGGGCACTGAGGCTCACCATCTGGAAGAAAGGGGAGGGGTCTTTGATGTCTCTTGTCCCTCTCCCTCAAGCCTCAGCATTTCCTTTGGGAAAGGAATGTGGGGTGGGCAAAGGAGGGAGGTGGGGGAAGGGGGGCCAAAGGCTTCAAAATACCAGGCGTTGCTGAGATTCTATTCTGAGGCTTCCTGCCACAGGCGCCCCACCTCCCCCCACCCAACGACCTCTCCCAAGTCATTCTCCCCCCAAAACCAAGAATGATCTAGCAGACTTTCTGGCACCCCTCCTATCGGAGCACCTCTCCAATTTTCTCCACCCCTCAGGCAATCCAACCTAGTCTTTTAAGTATGAATAGAGGGACCAAATGGGTAGGACAGGATGAGAAACTATATTATACCCTCCTGACTCTCATTTTGGCCCACTTTTCCTTAGAGTTGGTACTAAGGGGAAGGTATCCAGTCCTTTCTTCAATCTAACTTCAGACCCTCTTGCTGCAACTGCTCTCTTTAGAATAATATAATGCCACTAAAAACTAACACTTTACTGTTTTCAAACCTCCACTAACCCCCTTTATCTCCTCAGAGACTCCATTCCATTTTTAGCTAGCTAGCTAGCTAGATTATTTCCCCCTTACATCTAGTTTAAATGTGCTTCTTTGTCCCTTTCACAAATTGCTTTCACTTCATTCTTTTTGGCTGAGCAAATCAAAACAATTTTTTTCTCTTCTATTTTCTCCCTTCCCCAAGTTTTACTCATTTCCAGGTGAAATATCTCCCGTTCCTCCAGGTATTTTCATAGGACATAATCTCTAGTCCTCTCATCATCCTAATAACATTCCTTTAAAAAGCAAACCTTTCTAAATTGTTACACTCGGAACTGAACATAGTTCATACAGCTAGAAAGTGTTTGAGGTCATATTTGAACCCAGGACCTCCCATCTTTAGAGTAGATGGAAGTACCACTTCTCTAAGTCCTGGACTTTGTGCCTTGTTATAGGATATGATTTCAAAGCCTGCCACCAACCTGATTGTCCTTCTCAGGATGTTTCCTAGTTTAATGTCCTTCTCAAAATGTCCAGTTCAAGGCAGAGTATAAAAATGCTATTTATTACCCCTATAATTGGGGACAAGACTTCCCTTAATGTAGTAAGATTGCATTTGTTTTCTCAGCTGCTATACCACATGGTTGATTCATACCTGGCTTGCAGCCCACTAAAACCCCTAAATCCTTTTTTTTTTTTAACCCTCCCCTTCCACCTTTGAATCAATACTGAGTAGTATTAATTCTAAGGCGGAAGAGTGTTAAGGGCTAGGCAATGGGAATCAAGTTACTTGTCCAGTTACATAGCTAAGAAGAGTCTGAGGCCAGATTTGAACCCAGGACTTCCAGTCTCTGGGCCTGGTTCTCTATCCACTGATCCACCTAGCTGCCCTCCTTAGGTCTTTTTCAGACCAACTGTTATCTATTTCTTGCTATAAACCCAGGAGTAAGACTTTACATTCATCCCTATCAACTTTACTCTTATTCCATTTAACCCAATGCTCTACCCGGTCAAAGTCTGTTCAAATTCCACAGAGCTATCCATTCTAGCTTGGTTTCATCTGAAAATGTGAGAAGCATGCTGTCTACTTTTCCCAAGTCATTGTTAAATAGCATTAGGCAAAAAAAAATTCCTGGGAAACTCAACTGGATACCTATGAACTGACATTAAAACTATTAATGAGGGGCAGTGAGGTGACTCAGTGGATTGAGAGCCAGGCCTGGAGATAGGAGGTCCTGGGTTCAAATATGACCTTAGATACTTCCTAGCTGTGTGACCCTGGGCAAGTCACTTAACCCCCATTGCCTAGGCCTTCTCTCTCTTCTGCCTTGGAGCCCAAGACGGAAGGTAAGGGTTAACATATATATGTGTGTGTGTGTGACTATTTTTCAGCCAGTCCTGTCTAGCCCAGGTATCTCCACTTCCTTTTTCCTGCAAGGATAGCATGAGTGGCGTCATCACATGCTTTTCTGGGTAACTTGTACCCCCTTTGGCATTCCTGTGATCTACCATAAGCTCCTCAGAAATGGAAATTGGTTTCGTCTGGTATGACCTGTGTCTTGAGGCTATGTTGGCTCTCTGAGGTCACCTCTTTCTTTTGTGGGCATTCAAGAACCATCTCCTTATCTCATTTGTTCTCCTGGACGCTAAGTCTTAGAGAAGGTGCTGGTCTTCCTTGGTAGAGGATACTTCACCGAGGGCTCCTTATTCCAAACAAAACAACAGAATAATGATGATGATGATGATAGAGAAACAACATGACATTGTATGCAGAGAGCTGGCCATGTATAGGGCAGCCAGATATGAGTTCAAGTCATCCCTCTGGCGTGGTCCAGTGGTGTGAGATCTTACATAAAGCGCTTACTCTCTCATTGTCCTAGGCAGCTCTCTAACTTTCTAAGAAGGTCCAGATTCACATGACCAGAGTTTCCCTGCCAGGAAATCCCTTAGACCAGGGAAATCAAAGGTCCAGGCCTTGTCCTGAATAATCACAGCTGACCTCATATAGCATACCAAAAAAAATAGCATTTTTAAAAACCCTTACCTTGTGTATCAGTTCCAAGGTAAAAGAGTGGGAAGAGTTAAGTGACTTGCCCAGGGTCTCATAGCTAGGAAATGTCAAAGGTAGGATTTGAACCCTTCTTGGCTATTACCCCTTCATTGCCTTTCATGTGAGGCTCCTGACTCAATCTAGGATCTTTGTCTTTTAGATCCTTGGAGTACAAGGCTTCACTCTCAGATAGAACTAAATTCTTTCCCCCTCTAAAATTAGGGAGACCTGGGAGCAAGTGTTGAGGGATCCTATGTCTCATTTGGAGTGCAAGGTTTGACTGGGGCAGGGGTACGAGAGCCAGGAAAAGAACCATTTTGACATACATTCCTTTGGTCAGAGCTTGGGGGAGAGGAAGTCTTGCCCAGAAACTGGAGAATGGAAGAGATGACCTTGGAAGAAGGAGGAGACCTTCCTTCTAACCCAGGGGTCAGGAGATAGAGAGTGAGACAAAATGGGGGTTGGGGATGTTGATAGTAGCTGAAGAATGGGAGGGAACAGGAAGTAAGAGTGAAGGGCCCCCAAGGATCAGGAATCACCCCTTTTCCTTCCTTCCTTCAATCTGGCCCCTTCCCTTCCCAGAAATGCAAGCTCAGTATGGTTTTGGGGGTGGGCTATAGATCTCCATTAAGCACCCCAAATCATCCTGAACAACTACATATGCAAAAAAAAAAGGAGTCACTATATTATACACACTCCAATAGCTACAGAGCATCACAAAGGTCCAGCATACTGGCTCAGCAATCACATTTAAGAGAACACACACATCCATTCTCTCTCTCTCTCTCTCTCTCTCTCTCTCTCTCTCTCTCTCTCTCTCTCTCTCTCTCTCTCTCTCTCTCGCTTTCTCTCTCTCTCTCTCTCTCTCTCTCTCTCTCTCTCTCTCTCTCTCTCTCTCTCTCTCTCTCTCTCTCTCTCTTTCTCTCCTTCCCTCTCCCTCTCTTGCTCTTTCTGTCTCTCAATCTCTCTGTCTCTGTCTGTCTTTCTGTATCTCTCCAAATCACACCCAGCCTCAAAAACCAAACCAATTGCACACTCAACAGGCATGCACACAATGTGATACCAAACAAATTCCATACATGTTCTATCCCCATGCCATGAACCCCTGCCCCAGTCCCCTCCTTCAAGGACAACCACCCCCTCAGTCCCTCCCCCACCCCTTTACCCCACAATGGGTGCCTGGTTCCCAGCACTGCCTGTCCCGTGGCTCCCCTGGCTAACGTGCCCCAACAAGTCAAGCCACTGAGCCGGCCAAGCAAGACTGCCTCCTCCCTGTACCCCTCTCCCCACCCCCAACCCAGCTCCTTTCCAAGTCACATAGAGCAAAAGAACCCAGAGGCAGAGACATAGCTGAGGTGGCCTCTCCAGATCCCTGAATCTTCTTCCTCTGGTTTGCTTTAAGTTGTCTTGCTCTTCCCACATACTCAGCATCCCAAGTGATTGGCCTTCCAGGGTCCTGAGGGTAATGCCTCGGTTCAGTTTTCATCTTCACTTCTGATCTGCTCATACAACTCTCATGATGAGAGATTTGATTACCAGCCACCATCCTGGCTGACCCACAAGTTTGTGCATCTTCAGCTCCCTTCCACTCACTCACTCACTCACTCACTCACTCATTCATTCATTCATTCAGGAAACACTTTATGGATGTCTGCTCTTTGATCCAGCCATAGCACTACTAGGTTTGTACCCCAAAGAGATAATAAGGAAAAAGACTTGTACAAGAACATTCATAGCTGCGCTCTTTGTGGTGGCAAAAAATTGAAAAATGAGGGGATGCCCTTCAATTGGGGAATGGCTGAACAAATTGTGGTATATGTTGGTGATGGAATACTATTGTGCTATAAGGAATGATGAACTGCTTGATTTCTATATGAATTGGAAAGACCTCCATGAACTGATATAGAGAGAAGTGAACATTGTACACAGTAACTTAAACATTATGGAATGATAAAATATAATGGACTTCTCTACTAGCAGCAATGCAATGATCCAGACAGTTCTGAGGGACTTAAGAGAAAGAACGCTATCCACATCCAGAGGAAGAACCGTGGGAGCGGAAACACAGAAGAAAGAAAAAAAATCTGATTTATCACTTGTTTATATGGGCATAGGATTTGGGGTTTTGGTTGTAAAAGATTTCTCTATTACAAAATGAATAATATGGAAATAAGTCTTGAATGATAATACATGTATAACCCAGTGGAATTGCTTGTCAGCTATGGAAGGGGGGAAAGGGGAGGAAAAGAATATGAATTATGGAACCAGGGAAAAATATTAAAACAAAAAAAGAAAGAAAGGCTTTCTGATACTATCAGTTCAAAGGCAGAAGAGTGGTAAAGGCTATGCAAATTGGGGTTAAGTGACTTGCCAGGGTCACCCAGCTAGGAAGTATCTGAGGCCAGATTTGAACCCCCTGGCTCTCTATCCACTGAACCAGCTAGCCCTTTTCAAACACTTACTGGGCACCTACTATATCGATCAACATAAATCAATAATTCAGCTAGCATTTATAAAGGCTTACTATGTGCCAGGCACTGTGCTGAGCTAAGCACAGTGCTAGAGAAGAGAGACAAAAGCAGTGTTTACCCTCAAGGGGTAAAGGGAAACAAATTGGGGAGACAATAAGCAAACAGCTTTGTACCAACAAAATAAAGACTGGATAAACAGGAGATAATATCAAAGGAAAGCATTAAGATTAAGGGGAATTGAGTGGGACAGCTAGGTGTCTTAGAGAATAGAGAACCAGGTCAGGAGTCATTAAGTCCTGGATTCAAATTTGGCCTCAGACACTTCCTAGCTGTGTGACCCTGGGCAAGTCACTTAACCCCCACAGCCTTGCCCTTACCACTCTTCTGCCTGGGAATCAATATTTATTATTGATTCCTAGGCAGAAAATAAGGGTTAAAAACCAAACAAACTGGAAAACGCTTCTTTTAGACACTGGGACTTTTGCAAGACTTGAAGAAAGCCAGGAGGTAAGGAAAGGAGGGAGAGCATTCCAGGCAGTAATACAATATATCCTCTTTCTCTTCTCCTAGTTGGATAGCAGGGCAGAGATGAATGTATATGGCGAGGACGGCTCTCCCAGGGCTCCTGGGCAGTGGGACTAGGAAGGTGGTATATGGGTTATGAAGGGAACTTGCCATTTACAGGTATGTTTTAATTTTCCCAGCAAAGATCCGGGAAGGATTCAAAGAGTAAAAAACGGTTCAGATAACCCTCAAACAACAAATGATGTACAAGTTATTTCTACTGTACTCTGGAAGGACACTGAGACACAATAAATACACGTGGGTCCAGAGAAACACATTCAGACACTCAGGTACACACATGCAGAAAAAGGCACACAAATGGCCAAGATCTTTCATTCAGACACAAGGTGACACTGATTCTGTGCCATCGAGGCGGCTCCCTACCCACATGCCCTGGGAGGGTGTAGGGGAGGAAGCCTCAGTAACCACTGGGCTAAATCACTAGGAGCTCATGAAGAGAAAGGGGCTCTGGGCACGTGGCCCCGGGCTTCTCCTCCAGTAGGACCAAGGCTTCATCCATCTGAGGTTCCCAGGATAGAGAGAGGAGGCTGGCACCGTCCCCTGTCCCCACCCCTGCCCCGGCCCGGAGGGGCAGTCGAGGGAGGGGAGGGGAGACAGAAGTGGGGAGGAGGGAAATGATCAGCGTTTCCCCACAGACCTAGATGACCATGGAGCCACAGCCTGGGGGAAATAAGCAGTTTCAGAAAGGGTGAGTCCCAAGTCCTACCACAAAATAAACACAAAGGCATTTCCTTGGTCATCTGAGGGAGGGCAGGGGGAGGGGAAAGACTTGCTTCAAATCCTCTCCCTCTCTACCAGGGAGGCTTCCCAGATTAACTCCACCCTTTGACTTCCCCTTCATCTCCTCCTCCTCCTCCTCCTTCCCTCCCTGCCAGCACCAATATCCACAAGCTGCACCCCATACTATGGTTGTTTATAACGTGCTGCCAAAGCCAGACGGAGCCTTAGAGATAATGGTTGCAGCCCAGGCCTCTTCTATACAGACAAGGAAACTGAGACACAACAAAAGAAGTGAATGACTCCACGGGCAACAGATAGCAGACTCTGGACACAAACCCATCTTCTCATTGCCCGACCATTCCTTTCTCTAACTCCTGGGGGCGTGGCCTGGCTCCTTGTTTGGGGGTTCTCCAAAGATGGGATCCCTATCTATATTCTACCTTTCCCTAATCCCACATATTCAATCAGTTGCCAAGCCTTATTTCTTTCTCCACATCATTTATCGCATCTCCTCTTTACTCACAACCACTGGTCATCTTTCTCTTGGACTCCTAATTGGGTCTTCCTGCCTCCTATTTGCTCACTTCAATCCATTCACCACATAGCTGGCAAAGGGGTTTTCTTGAAGAATAAATCTACTCAACATACTCTATTATTAGGGTAGCTAGGTGGTAGTGGATAGAGCAAGAGACCCAGGTTCAAATCTGGCCTCAGATACTTTCTAGCTGTGTGACCCTGGGCAAGTCACTTAACCCCCATTGCCTAGCCCTTACTGCTCTTCTGCCTTAGAACCAAGTGTTGATCCTAAGATGGAAGGTAAAGGTTAAAGGTGGGGGCAGAAAGTAAAGGTTTAAAATAAATAAATAAACTATATTATTTCCATTTTCTTCTTATGGTTCTTCATATACATCAGGCCATCTCCCATCTCAATTCCTTTGCACTGGCTCTGCTTCCTTCCTAGAATGCACTCCTTCCTCACTTTTGCCTTTGTAAACTCTTTAGCTTCCTTTAAAACCCAACTTAAGTGCCACCTTCTACAGAGTCTTTCCTAATATCCTAGCAACTACCATCTCCCTTATTACTTTGCATTTATCTTTATATATGCATAGACATGCATTTGTATACATGTATGGACTTAAACATGTATATATTTTCTCCCCTGATAGAATGAAAATGGGCAGTTAAGTGTCATGGTAGATAGAGAGTGTCAAGCCCTGGGTCAGAAAGAATCAGCTCCCTGAGTTCAGAGCTCGTGTGACCCTGGGCAAGTCATTTCACCCTGTTTACCTCAGTTTTCTCACCTGGAAAATCGACTAACGAAGGAAAGATGAACCACTCCAGTATTTTTTGCCAAGAAAACCTCAGATGGGGTCATGAAGAGTCAGACATGACTGAAATGACTAAGCAACAACAGTTGAACAGCTCTGTCTAATCAAGGCTTCCTCCCAGCCCGATCTGCCTCATTTCGCAGACGTTTAGGAGGAGGAAAAGCCAAGTACCTGGATAATCCCATTCTGGATCATGCCCAGAATCAGACACAACTGAAAGAATGATAGAACAAAAACAACATTGAGATCTTGGGGGCAGACATTTTTTTCAGTTTTCTGTTTGTAATCCCGGTGCTCAGGTAAATCCTAAATTTAGGTAAATCCTAAAAATACTCCCACACGCTTGTTTCCCTCCATTACACCTCCCCAAGGAGCACCGACCTGCACAAACAAATGTCTTGTGTATGAGTATGTGTGTTTAAACCTTTCTCTTCCCTCTTAGAATCGATACTAACTATTAGTTCCAAGACAGAAGATAAGTAAGGATTAGGCCATGGGGGTTAAGTGACTTGCCCAGGGTCTCACTGCTAGGAAGTGTCTGAGGCCAGATTTGAACTCCTGCCACTAGACCTGGCTCTCAATCCACTGAGCCACCCAGCTGCCCCCTGTCTTGTGCATTCTTAAGAAGGGATAGAGACAAACCAAAGGACTAGTTGTGAAGCAATAAAGGAGAGGAAGCTGAGGTCTGGGAATAGGGAGACAGAGTAACAAAGGAAGGATAGTTATAAGGTCTCAGTCTTAAAAAGCTGCAAGGCATGGCAAGAGAGAAGTGGCACACACCTAGGCCACTTGCAAGAGCAATACGGTTACAGTAAGTATTCATAAGGAAGACATGCATGAACTAATACAAAGAAAAATAACCACAGCCAAGAAAACAACATTGACATTGACTATAGCAATGCAAAAAGAATGACCACTGGCACAGCTGGGTGGATCAGTAGATAGAGCAGACCCAGAGACAGGAGGTCCTGGGTTCAAATGTGACCTCAGACACTTCCCTGCTGTGTGACCCTGGGCAAGTCACTTAACCCCCATTGCCTGGCCCTTACCACTCTTCTGCCTTGGAACCAATACACAATATTGATTCTAAGAAGGTAAAGGTTAAAAAAAAAAGAGTGACTACCATAAGTCAGTGGAAAATAAGCTTAGTCCCAAAGAAGACAGATAAGACACTTCTCATGGCTTTGGAGCAGGAGGAGGAAGTCCATGAATATGTGGAGCACTGCATATAACGTCAGTTTTTTCCATGTATGATGGATCAGTTTTGATGATTTTTGTCTTCCTCCTTTTCCTTTTTCTTTTAAACATTCTTTATTATAAGAGATGGTTCTCTGGGATAGAGAGACAAAAGGGATGCAGCAAGGTGGCACAGTGGATAAAGTGCCAGGCTTGGAGTCAAGAAGACTCACCTTCCTCAATTCAAATCCAGCCTCAACTATTTATAAGTTGTGAGACCCTGAGCAAGTCATTTCCCCCATTTATGTCAGTTTCCTCATCTGGAAAATGAGCCAGGGAAGGAAATGGTAAAAACTCTTCCAGTATCTTTGTCAAGAGAAACCCCAAATAGAGTCACACAGAGTTGGATGCGACTGAGAAGTGAATGAACAATAAAGGGATACAGAGGGAAATGTTGGTGATACAAAGTTAAAAGATCTAAGTAAAAGGCTATTTTAAAAATAGGGTTCGAATGAACAGATGCATCCTGAGGTGATATGAACTTTGCACCATTAATCTCTGGTCTCTGGGGTCCAAGGCACACATTTGTGAGGGAGGTTGGGGTGAGGAGGGGGGAGAATGGGGCAGGGGAGGGAGGGAGCATTTTGTGATGGACACGGCCTACGGCCGCCCAACAACAGAAAAGGTACAGGTTCCCACATACATTAAACACGGCCACCCGGGATCATTCCCAGCTCCAACATAGGATAATCGTGTGATCATCAACAAGTTATTTCATTGCTCCGAGACTCAGTTTTCTCATCTGCAAAATGAAAATGCCACCCATGCTATCTACCTGACTTTTGGAGAAGTGCTTAGTAATCCTTAAAACAACATAGAAACCTCTGAGTGCACACGCATGCACACACACACGCACGCACACACTATCAGGTGGGTCCCTGTGGACAGCAGAGCCCCCTGCTGGCACAATCCTGGCTTTCTTTTCCCCCGTTCTGATTCCAGCCAGATTCAGACTTCCCCTATTCGCTCTAGCTCCACCTTCCTGATATCTGCTTCCCTTACCCACCCGGAACTAACTAAATTGCTCAGAAAAGCCCAGGCAGGGACCAGACTCAGCCCACACAGGCAACCCGTTGCCAAGTAGTGCCATTTCTCTTGTGTGTCTGCCGGTCATTTTTCAGTCACTCGAGTCCACCTCTTCCTGACCCCATTTGGGGTTTTCTTGGCAAAGATCCCTGCATGCCTTGCCATTTCCTTCTCCAGCTCATTTTCCAGATGAGGAAACTGAGGCAAATAGGGTGAAGTGACTTGCCCAGGGTCACACAGCTAGCAATTGAATAAGACCAGATTTGAACTCCAGAAGATGAGATTTCAGGTCTGGTGCTCTAGCTAGCTACCCTGAGTCCCTGTCATTTCTTTCCTTCTTTTTATTAAACCCTCGCTTTCTGTTCCAGTTCTAGCACAGAAGGGCAAGGGCTAGGCAATATGGGGTTACGTGACTTGCCCAGAGTCACACACATTCAGCTAGGAAGTATCTATCTACAGCCAAATTTAAACTCGGGTTCCCCAGACTCCAGGTCTGGCACTCTAGCCACTGAGCTACCTCGTCGCCCGTATCTCATATCTGTCTCCTTTCTGCTCTCATTTGCATGAGCTCATCCCCTCATGCTGGGAATCTTGCAATAGCCTTCTGACTCAAGTCTCTCTCCGCTCTAATTCATCCTCTACTCAGCTACCAGAGTGATTTTCCTAAAGTACAGATCTGACCACATTATCGTCCTACTCAATAAACTCCCATGATTCCTGTTACCTCTATAATCAATTCTTTTTAAACCCTTACCTTCTGTCTTAGAACTGATACTAAGTGTTCCTTTCCAGACAAAAGAATGGTAAGGACTAGGCAACTGGGGTTAAGTGACTTGTCCAGGGCCACCCAGCTAGGCAGTTTTGGAGGTCACATTTGAATCCAGAACCTCCTGTGTCTAGACCTGGCATTCTATCTATTAAGCCACCTGGCTGCCTCCATGATCAAATATAAAATAAATATATTATATATAAATATAAACTATATCTCTTATCTATACTTATAAATATAAAATATAAAAATAAATATAAAATAAAACTCTTCACAAGCTGATTCCTTTCTACTCTTTCAATTATTTTACTCTTTACTCCCCTCCCCTTTAAGATATAGCAATACTTGCCTTCTGGCTGTTTCCCAAACAAGATGCCTCATCTGCTACCTCTAAGACTCTGATGTTTCCCTGGCTGTCTCCCAAGACTGGAATTCTCTCCCTCTCATTTCTGCCTACTTTCCTGTCTTCTTCAAGACTCAGATGATATCTTACCTTTTTTTTTTAACCCTTACCTTCCATCTTAGAATCAATACTGGGTATTGGTTTTAAAGCAAAAAAGCAGTAAGGGCTAGACAATGGGGGTTAAGTGACTTGCCCAGGATCACACAGCTGGAAGGTATCTGAAGTCAGATTTGAACCCAGGACCTCCCATCTCTGGGTCTGGCTCTCAATCCACTGAGCCACTGAGCTGCCCCCAAATCTTACCTTCTGTAAAAGGGCATATCTCACCTCTGATGGTTCTTTCCTTTTGAGATGATTTTCTATCTATCTAGAGGCAGCTGTGGATCAGTAGTTAGAGACTGGACCTGGAGTCAGGAAGACCTGAGTTTAAATCTAGATTCTACCTAGCTGGGTGACTCTGGGCAAGTTACTTAACTTCTGATTATCCGACAAAAGGATCCACTAGAGAAAGAAATGGCAAACCACTATAGCTGTGTTGGCAAACCTATGGCACCTGTGCCAAAGGGAGCTGCTCCCTTCCCCCTCTCCACTGTACCTGAAGACATTTTTTCACTTCACCTGCCCCTCTGCCCAACAGCCCAATGGAACACTTCCTCTATCCCTTGTATGGGATAATGCAGCATGAGGGCATAAAATTTGGGCACTAAGCTCTAAAAGGTTCACCATCACTGCACTACAGGGTCCTTGCCAAGAAAACCCCATGGAGAACTATTAAAGTCCATTCAGTCACAAAGAACACCACTGAATGAGTGAACAAAAACTCTTGAGTAAATTTTGTATAAACCTAGTCCTTTCCCTATCACCTCCTCCATTAGAATGTGAACTCCTAAAGGGCAGGATGTGTTTTTTGTGTTTCTTTGGGTCCCCTGGGTTTAGCATAGTGCCTGGCTTATAGTCAACTCTTATAAAGGCTAGATGACTCACAGTAGAAGTAGGAGGCAGAAAGGCAGCAGAAAACAAAAGAAAACCCAAATGGATTTAAGAATCACAGCACTTAAGTTCAAATCCCAGCTCTGCTTCTTACTAGCTATATGACTTTGGGAAAGTCATTCATCTCTCTGTTTCAGTTTCTCAGCATGTAAAATGAAGTTGATCTCATGAGGTTGGACTGATCAGTTTTTTGAGGTTCTTTTCAGCTCTAGGTCTATAATCTATGATGCCAAATTAGATCTTCAGAATTGTTGTCATCTTATTGAAGATGAAAGCATGTCATCTTCCACTTTATTTCCTTCATGAATTTTTTATTGTGTGTGATTTGTGTCTTCCGTCACCAAATGAGTGATATGGAAATATAAGCTGCCCAAAAGCATTGGCATAACCTATATATAGCCTTGGGGAAGAGGGAAGGGATGGAGGGAAAGAATCTGAATCATAAAATGCAGAAAACAATTGTCAAAAATCATTTCTACATATAATTGGGAAAATGGTTTTAAGTTTCATTTAAAAAGCCAGGGAAAAGAAATACTAGAAGAAAGCCACCAAACCACCAGATTATTTAACCAGAGGAGAGAGGGAGAGAGATAGCCCTGCCAAGGCAGGGGAATGATGGAAATGACCCCTCAGAGTTCTTCTCCAACCCACAGGGCAGGGTCTCCTGAAGTCACTGGACGCAGAATGGGACGCATCCCAGAGATCTTCTCTCCAGTCTAGCCTCATCATTTTGCTGATGAAGATTTTGAGACCCAGAGAGATGAAGTCATTTGCCCAGGGTCACCCAACTAGGACGGAGCAGAGTCAAGCCTGGAACCACAGGCCTCTGAACTCCAGGTCCCAGTGCTCCTTCCTCTGCAATATTTGCCCACCCTTCCCCATCCCCTGACCCTGTATTAGCAAGCTCTTTCTTCCAGGCTGATGTGAAGGGACCCAGAGGAGCCCTGGGTCTCTTTGCCTTGCCATTGTGGCCATTCGGTAAGTCTGTCCAGTTTCATGCCCCCCAGGGGAGAGATGGACCTGGGCAACAGGTGCATGAGCAATAAGGAGTCTGGGGAGAATTCACATAAAGCTAAGACCAGGGCACGCCCCCTCCCTGGGCAGGTCTCAGCAGCTTCCAGAAGTCTCCTCGGGGCACCTGGGGCTGCTTGGTAGGGCGTGGTTCTCAGCCCCGCCCCTGAAACTACCCACCCCCTCAATCCAGTCCCTACCCAGCTTGTGCCCAAGCCAGCCCTTCCTTCTTCTCCCTGTTGTCACTCAATAAGCTTTCTCAAGCACAAGCAATAATCTCTTTCCACTTTGTTTATTTTTAAGCCCTTTCTTTCCATCTTAGAATCCATACTGGGTATAGGTTCCAAGGCAGAAGAGCGATAAGGACTACTTAATGGGGGTTAAGTGACTTGCCCAGGGTCACATAGCTAAGATGTGTCTGAGGTAAAATTTGAACCCAGGACCTCCCATTTCCAGGTTTGGCTCTTAATCCATTGAGCCACCCAGTTGCTCCAAAAATTGGTTTTAATACTATTTTGCTAAGACTTAATCAGGAGGCTTAGTGGATTGAGGGCCAAGTCTGGAAATCGGCAGTCCTGGGTTCAAATCTAGCATCACACTTCCTAGCTGTGTGTTCCTGGGCAAGTCACTTAACCTCCATGATGCAGCCCTTATTGCTCTTCTGCCTTGGAACCTATATACAATATTGACTTGAGCTAGATTTAATATTTCTTTTCCTTTTTAAAAAAAACATGTTAAATCTTTGTTTTCTGTCTTGGAATCAATGTTTAAATATTGATTCTAGGCAACTGAGGTGAAGTGATTTATCCAGTGTCACCCATCTAGGAAGTGTCTGAGGTCAAATTTGAACCCATATTTGAGCCTCTTAGCTGCCCCTCTTCTTTCACATTAAATCAAAATGCCAAAATCATCCCGATCTGAGGATCTCTTCCTGAGAAAGTGGCTCATAGATAACATAATATCTCCCAAGCATATGAGTGTCAGTTAGGTGGCAGAGTGGATAGAGTGCCCACTAGACCTGGACTCAGGAAGACTCAACTTCCTGAAATCAAATCTGGCCTCAGTCATTTAGTTGCTGTATGATCCTGGGAAAGTCACTTAACCCTGTTGGTCTCAGTTTCCTCATCTGTCAAATGAGCTGGAGAAGGAAACAGCAAAGCACGTCAGTATCTCCTCCAAGAAAACCCCAAATGAGGTCACCAAGAGTTGGACAAGGCAAAAATGACTGAATGTCGGCAAGCACAAAGTGTCGGTATATAGATGAGATACTGAGCTGAGTATCACCCCAGCACCAGCTGTCTTTATCCCCTCCTCCTGGGAAGATCATCAGGGCAGGCAGGCATTGAGAGAGGGAGGCAGGAAAGAGAGCAGGAAGAAGTATTTATTAAGTGCCTACTCGGTGTAGGCTCTGTGCTAAGCACTTTACAAATACTACTTTAAAGGATACACTTTCAAGCTAAAAACCTTCCCACAATCTGTCTGGTTATGGGATAAGAGCTCTGGAAATGGAGTGGGTGAAGATCAAGCTCCCTTCAGTGCTCAGTCCAGGAATCACCTTCTTCCTATCTATCCTAATCTCTTCCTATTACTCCCCTCCTTTACTTCTCCCCCACCCCATGCCAAAATTATGATGTCATTCACTTCTCTGGGCATATACTCTAGCACATCACCACCACCATCCTCAGTAGAATGGAAGCTCCTTGAGGGCGGAGGAATTTTTTCTTTCCTTTTCTTAATCTCTAGTTCTTAGCACAATGTACTGTTGAAAAGCAGTCATTTAACAAAAGCATACAAACTTGAAATCAGTGTGAAATGTCTCCTTCAGACTTGAAATACTCCTCCAAGCGTCTGCCTCCTTTTCCTGGTAACTATCATAAAAGGTTGTGTGTGTGTTTGATAGAAAAGGTTTTTAAAGGGTTTTGGAACTGTGCTCATATAGTTCTTGGGTTTATTTTGGTAGGCAGACCCCAGATTTTTTATATTGTTGACAGTATTTTAAATGGAATTTCTCTTCCTATCTCTTGTTATTGGACTTTATTGGTGGTATATAGAAAGGCTGATCACTTTTGTGGGTTTATTTTATTTTATTGTCATTTATTCTCTAATGCATTTTATTTTTTAATTGAATTTTTTATTTAATTAATTAATTTAGAATTTTTCCCATGGTTACAAGATTCATGTTCTTTCCCTCCCCTCCCATAGCTGACAAGCAATTCCACTGGGTTTACAGGTGTCATTGATCCAGACCTATTTCTATATTATGAATATTTTCCATATTAATTTCCATAATAATAATATAAAACTAGGACAATGATTTAGTCTCCATCCCCAATCATATCCCCATTGACCCATGTGATCAAACAGTTGTTTTTCTTCTGTGTTTCTATTCATGTGGGTTTATTTTATATTGGGCAACTTTGCTACAGTTAATAATTGTTTGATTAGTTTTTTTGTTGATTCTCTAAAGTTCTCTACATATACTCTCAGATCACCTGCAAAGAGTGATTGATAACTGTTTCCTCAATGTCTGTTCTAATTCCTTTAATTTCCTTTTTTTCTCCTATTGCTATAGCTAGCATTTCTATTGACTAGTAGTGGTGATAGTGGACATCCTTGCTTCCTCCCTGATCTTTCTGGGAAGGGTTCTATTACAGAAGATGCATCCTGATGGTCTTAGGTGATATTATGTATCATTTTAAGGAACTCTCCATTTATTCCAGTGTTTCCTGATTGTTTTGTTGTTTTTTGTTTTTTTTTTTACAGGGAATGGGTGTTGTAATTTGTCAAAAGCTTCTCCCACATCTATTGAGATAATCATGTGGTTTCTGTTGGTTTTGTTATTGATTTGGTCAATAATGCTGCAAGTTTTCCTAATATGGAACCATTCCTGGCATAAAATCCAATTGGTTATAGTGTAGGATTATTGTGCTGAAATACTTTATCTCCTTGCAAGTATTTTATTTAAATTTTTTGCATCAAGATTCATTAAGGGGATTGGTCTATAGTTTTCCTTCTCTATGTTTGCTCTTTCTGGTTTAGGTATCAGTACCATATTTGTGTCATAAAAGGTCCCTGATCAATAACCAAGTAGGCATAGCTTCTGCCAACCAATAGAGGCCCCTGTAGAGGGATAACAGACATCAACCCTCGGCTCTAAGACTCCATACTTTTCCCCCTCTTCAGATTCCTAAATTTCTGGTAGAGCACTAGACCTGGAGTCAGTAAAACTTGAGTTAAAATTCTGCCTCCTATACCAGTTGAATGATCCTGAGCAAGTCACTTAACTTCTATATGGGCATAAACAAAATGAAAATGAGATGATTTTAGGAGAAAGGTCACTGGCAGCTAAGGGGATCAGAAAAGGTTTCATGTTAAAAGGGGAAATGAACTGGACCTTTGAAAGTGAGTAATAGTTAATAGTAAATCTTAAATGATAGGTAGATTGGGACAAGGTTGGAAAGGACAATGCAAAGTAAAGGAGCAGTTCATGGGCAGGTAGGTCACTCAGTGGATAAAGAGCCAGGCGTGCAAATCTGGCCTCAGACACTTCCTATCACTCTTTTGCCTTGGTCCCAAAACACAGTATTCATTCTAAGATGGAAGGTATGGGAGAGAGAAAGAGAGAAGGAGCAGTTTATATTTGATTCTAAAATCTAGGACTTATGGAACAAGGGAGGGACACAGCCAGACCTTATGTTAGGAAAATCACTTCCGCAGCTGTGTAGAGGATAGCTTGAAGCTGAAAAAACATTTGAGATAGGTAGCTCAGTTTGGAGAACAACTAGGTGGCATGATGGATAGATCTCTTGGTCTGGAATCAGGAAGATTCATCTTCCTAAGTTCATTTCCATCTAGCCTCAGATACTTCCTAGCTGGGTGATCCTGGGCAAATCACTTCACCCTATTTGTCTCCGTTTCCTCATCTGTTAAATGAGCTGGAGGAGGAAATAGCAAACCTCTCTAGGATCTTTGCTAAGAAGACCCTAAATGTCCAAGAATTGGATATAACTGAAAAAACACCAAAGAATAGCAAAAGTCCAGTTAGGAGACTACTGCCATAGCCCAAATAAGAGATGATAAAGTCCCGGAACCAGGGTCATGGCCCTATGGTGAGAGAGATGGCTGATGTCAGAGATACTGTGGAGTTAGGAAAGACAGGCTATGGCAGCTGATTGGAGAGAGAGGGAGGAGCCAAAAGGAAAGACAATGAGATTGTGAACTTGGGTTACTAGAAGAAAGGCAGTTCCCCGGACATTAGAAAGTAAGAAGAAGGGGCAGATAGGTGCTTCAAAGGATAGAGTGATAGGCATGGAGTCAAGAGGACTTGGGTTCAAATCCAGCCTCAGACCCTAACTGTGTGACCCTGGCAAGTCACTTAACCCCAATTGCCTAACCCTTGCCCTTCTGTTTTAGGGTTGTTACCAAAACAGAAAGTAGGGATTTACTTACTTACTTACTTACACACACACACACACACACACACACACACACACACACACACACAGAGGAGTCAGGACTAGAGCTCCTCCTGGATATAAAAATCTGAGGATCATAGAAATGAGATCAAATGAGACAATGTGTGTAAAGTTCCTGAAAACCTGTTTTTAAAATATGTTTCTCTTCCCACCCCCGTGGAATCCTGTTCCCTCCTCTTCCCCTTTTGTAAGTACTTCTGAGGCAGGAATTGTTTCTTGATTGAAATTTTGTTGTTGTTCTTTGAGCCCTTAGCACAGTGCCCTGCACAAATACTTAATAAATGCTTGTTGGAATTAATTGAATATTTCCTCTTGGAAAAGTTCAGGGATATCCTGGCCTTGGGAGACCAAATTTGTCTAGGTTAGACACCCATGCTGGCTGTTACCCTCCAATCTTCTCTACCCTCAAACTTCCTGAGCTGTTTCTATCTCCAAGGGAAAAAAATAGTAGAAAAGGTCAGATAGCAGGACTTAGATTGGGACTGGGGAAAACTCCATTTTCTATAATCCAGGAGCATGATTCAGAATAGATTATCCAGGCACTTGACTTTTCCTCCTTCACTTCTATGAAATGAGGCAGATGGGACCTGGGAGGAGGCCTTGATTAGACAAAATTGCTTAACTATTGATGTTTAATCATTTCAGTCATGTCAGACTTTTTGTGACCCCATTTGGAGTTTTTCTTGGCAAAGATACTAGAGAGGTCTGCCATTTCCTTCTTCAGCTCATTTTATAGATGAGGAAACTGAGACAAACAGAGTTAAGTGACGTACCCAGGGCCATGCAACTAGGAAGTGTCTGAGGCCAGATTTGAACTCAGGAAGAGTCTTCCTATTACTCTGTCCACCTTGGCCCCTAGCTGCCCTTGTTCAATTGTTATCTCTTTGTTAATAACTCGCAGATATATTTATCCAGCTCCAGTCTGTCTCTCAAGCTCCAGTCTCACATCACCATCTGTCTACTGGATAGTTCCATCTAAATGGCCGCTGGCTCTAGTCTAGAAAAACCTCAAAATGTCCAAAGCAGAATTCATTCTCTTTTCAGAAAAATCTTTCCACCTTCCAAACTTCCCTTTTACTGTGTAAAAGCAACAACATCCTCAGTCACCCAGCCCCGAAACCTCATTGTCATCCTCAATTCCATTTTTGTTTATCTCATATAGCTAACAATTTGCCGGATTTTGTCTTTTTTTTTTCCAGACCTCTACAACATTTCATATATGTCTCTTCTGCACTCACACAGTTGCTGTCTTACTTAAGGCTCTCATCACCTCTTTTCCTGACTATTTTGATAGTCTTCTGATTGGTTTCTCTGATTCAAGAGTCCTTCCCCATTCATCCTCCACCAACCTGCCAAAGCAATTTCCTTAAGTACAAATCTAACTATGTCACCCCACCCCCTCAGACTCCAGTGGCTCCCTATTACCTCCAGAAGGAAATATCTCAAGTCATTTGTTTAGTATTTTAAAACTCTTTCTGGCGCCTTCCTACATTTCTTGTCTTCTTACTCTTTATTCCCAGAGGCACTGACCTAACTTGTTATTGCATGCACAGGCTACTCATCCTTTGTCTGCCTTTTTACTGGTGGGGGGAGGCCTCCCCCATGCCTGTACTTCTCTCCCTCCTCATTTCAGTTTTTCAGCTTCCCCAGCTTCCTTCAAGACTCAACTCAAGGGGGCAGCTAAGTGGTTCAGTGGATTAATAGCATGACCTATAGACTGGAGGTCCTGGGTTCAAATCTAGACTTGGTCATGTCTTAGCTGTGTGACCTTTGGCAAGTCACTTAACCTTCAAGTCCCAGTGCCTAGCACAGTGCCTGGCACATGGAAAATTATTATTTTTTTTTGCAAAGAAACCCATTTATATAAGTCAAAAGCAAAACAGAAATCAAAGAAAATATACATAGGCACATTTATACTAGACTATATGGAGTGAAGGAGTCTTTCCTTTGAGAGTAAGGTAACGCAGCTCAATGAAGAGAGTCCTACATGTCTTCTGAAGGGGAAGTTCCTTGAAGTCTCTAGTGTAGTAATCTGAGATAGTCAAAGATATAAGCCAGAAGCACCCAAAATGGCAAATGATTAGTAAAATGCCTTGTTGATAGATTGATTGATTCCTAACACCTCCCCATACCTTTTGTTCACCTCCTCCACCACCTTACAGTGCCACAATAGATAAAACCATTGGCTTGAAGTCAAGACAAGATTCTGGTCCTGACTCAATCACTAGCTGTGTGACCTTGGCCAAGTCATTCCTCTCTCTAGACTTTGGTTTCTTCTTCTGTTAAATGTGTGGCTAGGTGACTTCTTAGGTTCCTGTCAACTCATTCTAAGAGGACAGATAGAGGAGGCTGGCAGAGATGGGTGGGAGGGCAGCAGCCCTGGGGCCAGACATCAGAAATGTCAAGTATGTGAACCATGTCAGCCGCCTGAGCTATGAATAGAACAGGCAGGGCCATCTGGGGCAGTACCCCCTCCCCCTGCCATGATAGAGATGAGGGAGGAGGGATCATGAAATGGAGTTTGGCGAGTAGGGCAGAAGGGAGACGAGAGCCTGCTTTGAGAATCCTTAGCCAAAGATAGTGGCAGAAGGGTGAAAAGAGATGGAGACCAATATGCAAGTAAGATCCAAAATAGTAAGTCTATGGGCATCTCAGATTGGAGTGCCATGAAGGAGAGGATCTTAATACTTTCTTGGAAGCTACAAGGTTGGGCTCCATGTAACTCCGAACTCTTAAGTCTCCCTCCCAACCTCTAGGACCAGTGAAATGATGGCATGATAGGAACAGAGTAGGGGTGAAATTAGGTGACACATACCAAGCCCTAGGATCTGTCAGGCAAGAGGGCCCTTGCCCACAACATACTCCAGCATTCATGTTGGTTGGGTTCTTTCCCACAAGTGTAAGATTAGTCATACTAGATTGCTTGTAACATGGGACAACTAGGTTGGGCATTGGATGGTGCCAAGCCTGGAGTCAGAAAGACTCATCTTCCTGAGTTCAAATTTGGCCTCAGATACTTCCTAGCTGTATGACCTTGGGCAAGTCACTTAACTCTGTTGCCCTCAGTTTCCTCATCTGTCAATTGAACTAGAGAAAGAAATGGCAAACCACTCCAGTAACTTTGCTAAGAAAACCCCAAATGAGGTCAGACACAACTGAAAGGACTAAGCAACAACAAAAACATAACTTGGAACATCTCTTCATCTGTGATAGTCTAGGCTTCTGTGAAGTGAGGCAGTGAAGACGAGTTGAAGATGAAGGAAGAAAGAAGCATTGACTCTTCTGCCCAGTACCTTAGTCCCTTCCCTAGCCTCTTAAAACCCAAGTTCCCATCATGTCACAGCTGAAACCCCATTCTAGATCAGGAAACTGAGGCTGGGAGAAATTAAGTAACTTGCCTGGGGGTGCACACTTGGGAAATGTTCAATAGGGGATTCAAACTCGGGTGTTCCCTGACTCTCAGTCCAATACATTATAAAAATAAAGATCAATTAATTCACTCATTTACCCTAAAAACTCAAAAACACTAACAAGATGTTATGCTCTTAATAATATATGTAAAGCCTAAATCAAATTGCTTGCCATCTCAGGAAGGAGAGCGAAAAGGAAGGAAGAAGGAGAGAGAATCTGGGATTCAAGTTTTAGAAAACAAATGTGAAAATTCATTTTTATACATAATTAGAAAAATAAAATATTATTCGACAAGAACAAAAGATGTTATGTTGTGATGATTAACCAGGTAAGCATACTTCTATTGAATCAATCTACCAAAAGTTTTAGAGTGGATGAAAAAAGTTGTAATCAGTTTAGAAGACCTTGAAAGCTCACAGCCAATTAGCTGCCACCTACAGAGCAGGCAAGCCAGGCTGGTGGAATCTCCCTGAGGGAGAGAAAGGACACAGCGTTTGCCAGGCAAATCAAACCAGCACCACCATCTAGCCCTCAGGCTTTGCTGGAGAATCCCAGGACCCTGACCCTTAGAAATCAGAATGCTTCCAGCCTGAAGCACCCATTACTGAGGTAAAGCCTGCAGTGCTTTAGCCACAGCTCCCAAAGACCTCGAAATAAAGTTCTTTCCACCAAAATCCTTGCCATCTGCTTTGCCACTGTACCCCAAGACCATGAGGCATTTCCATCAGACTCACAGCTGAAACTTTCCCCATGCATTTGTCTCTCCCATCAGAATCTTTTTGATAGATTTTGCATGATAATACATGTATAACCCAGAACAAATTGCTTATCTCTGGGAAAGGAGAAGGTAGAGAGGGAGGGAGACAATTTAAATCTTATAATTTCAGAAAACTTATATGGAAAATTATTACATGTAATCAGTAAAACATCTTTTAAAAAAAGAAAAGAAAAAGAACATGAGCTCCTTGACAGCTCCTACATATTTTCCTTATGATTACCAGTTGGTATCAATTAGCCAGGCTAAGGTAGGCGACAATAGATTTTCCTCAGACACGTACTAGCTATGTGACCTTGGTCAAGTCACTTAATCCGATTTGCCTCAGTTCTCCATCTGTAAAATGAGCTGGAGAAGGAAATGGCTTTTCTTCGGATACTGTCTTTTCTATATATATTCCCAGCACTAAGCACAATGCTTTGCACTTAGTAAGAACTTAAATCGATGTGTTTGTTTTTTTTTTCCATTAAGACATTAATCAATGAAATAGAATGATATTGCCCAGGAAAAATATAAGAATTAGTTGAAGAGACTTGGTCATGATCTGTGGAACTTGTATAACATCAGCAAGATAGTTTGATATGGAGCTTTGACTGTCTGGCAGCTTAGAGGATAGAAGCTCTGCAAGGGAATCCCTTGGTGAAGGAAAGAGTGAAAAGATTATTCCAGGTATGGTCTCTCTGTCTCGCTGTGACCGTCTTCTTCCCCTCCTTAACTAAAGGAGGACTTGTGAACTTTGGCAGGTTGGAGGACTTGAGATTTCCACTGGCATCGTACCCCTAACTGCCCGGTAAAAGAGCTCATGCAATGTCTTCATCAGGGGCGTGGCCAACTAGACACTGAGAAAAGGTGGCTTCCAGACTCTACAAAGAGCCCAGCAAAAAGTTTCACCAGCTCTCAAGAAGAAAACATGTCAAAGGGCCAACCAAGCAGCGTGGGCTATTCCTTTGCCACACTGCTCTATTCTTGAGCCCACTTTCTCCTATGGTCTGGAGGTACATGTGGGAGGATGTGCCACAGACTTTTAGAGGGTGTTTTGTTCCAATTGCTAAACCACCTTAATAAATACCCTTAACTAAAGGGTAATTAAAAGTCTGACTGGCTAATTGATTTGTTGTTGCTCAATCCTTTCAGTATTGACTAATTCTTTATGACCCCATTAGGAGTTTTCTTGGCAAAATACTGGAGTGGTTTGCCATTTCCTTCTCCAGCTCATTTTATAGATGAAGAACTAAGGCAAACTGGATTAAGTGATTTGCCTTGGGTCACACAGCTAGCATGTGTCTGCGGTCAGATTTGAACTCGGGAAGAGCCATTTCACCAACCTACCTACCCTGGCTAATCAATACCAATAGGTAATTATTCATAAGGAAATCATATAGGGGCAACTAGGTGGCTCAGTGGATGGAGAGTCAGGCCCAGAGATAGGAGGTCCTAGGTTCAAATTTGGCCTCAGACACTTCCTAGCTGTGTGACCCTGGCCAAGTCACTTAACCCCCATTGCCTAGCCCTTACCTCTTTTCTGCCTTAGAATCTAATACACAGTTTTGATTCTAAGGTAGAAGGTGAGGGTTTTGAAAAAGAGAGAAAAAAGTATATTGGTGGGGGCTCATGCGCTATAACATTGGAAAGACACTCTAGCCCTTTGGGAATATCCCTAGAACCCTGAAGGGAGATGAAGTCGCAGCCCTCTCTGGACCCAACCTACTAGGATCAGTGGGGATTTTAGTACCAGACTCTTTTCATCGTACCACTTAGCTGCCTTTGTGCAATCCAGCTTCAGTCTCACCCTTTGAACCCTCTTTGGGTGAAACCTCCTTGACTGTGATTTTTCTGTCTTGAAGGAACTAGAAGTCAGTTGAGGGTGGAGGGAGGACTGGAGGTTGGGGGAGTGTATGTGATAGAACAATATGTCAAGCTGGAATAACGTTCCCACTCCTCTGAATGTAATCTCAGTCCAAGTCATATCCATCTTTCATGGCCAAGGTCAAGGTCTGTCTCCCTCATAAAACCTAGCCTGACTTCCTCCTTCTCTGAACCCCTAGAGACTTTATAGTACTGTACTATTTATTCACTTGGTAATTGGAAGCCACCTACCTCACATTAGTACCACATCCCCTCCTTACCAGAAGAAATCATTGGAGGTATCTAGACACATACGCAGTCAGGAAGACCCAGGTTTGAATCCTTTCACCCAGATCTACTAGTTGTGTGATCCTGGGTAAGTCATTTCACTTCTGAGCCTCAATGCCTTCATCTGTAAGATGGGTATACTATCTACAAGAAACTACCTCAAAAAGTTTTTGTGAAAATCAAATGAGAAGGGCAGTTTAGTAGCACAGTGGATAGAGCCCCAACTCTGGAGTCAAGAGGGCTTGCTTTCAAATCTGTCCTCAGATACATCCCAAGCTAAATGACCCTGAACGATATTCTAAATTAATTAAATAAGAATTTCCAAATTAAATAAATGACCCTGAACAAGTCACTTAACCGCAATTGCTGAGCTCTTGCCATTTTTCTGTCTTAGAACTGATACTAAGACAGAGGGTAAGGGTTTACATTTTAAATGAGATCAGGCAGGCAAAGAGCTTTGCTAACCAAAGCACCACAGAAATGTCAGCTATTTTTGTCATTTTGGTGTCCCCAGCAAAACTGTAAATTCTCTGAGCGTATCTATAGATCCCATCAAAGGGCTTTATACATACCTATTGACTGAACCATTGAGTAAAGAGGTATATGGGTAGAGTCAATATCTAACATTTATATAGTTTTTTGAGGTTTGCAAAGAGCTTTATTATCCCCCATTTTATAGATGAGGAAATTGAGGCAAACAGAGGCTAAGCAACTTGTTTAGGGCTACCCAGCTATAAGTATCTGAAGTAGGATTTTGAACTCTGTCTTCTTGACTCCATAGTCAATGTTCTACCCATCATACCACCTCGATGCCTCTAAGTCAAAAAGAAAGACTAAGTGGTCAAGTCCATGCAGGTGGGGAGGCAAAGAAGAGTTTCTTTTCATTTGGGAAATGGATAAAGAAATTGTAACATGTAACTCTAGGGGATAGGAGCTGCACCTAAGATTCCATTGATATAGAGAGCTTTTGAAAAAAGAAATTCCTTCTGTAAAAGCAAGTGGATGCTTTCTTTTCAACTTAAAGTCCATTTTCTAGTGCTCTGGGTGGTTAATTGACCTGCCCAGGGTCACACAGCCAGGATGTACCACGTATTGGCCTTGAACCCAGGTCTTCCTGGCTCCAAGGCTAACTCTTTACCCATTATGACACGACTCTTTTTTATGATTATAGAATTATAAAATCCTCGAAGGGACTTTTGAAATCATCCTGGTCAACCTCCTACTTGATGAATTTAGTTCTGTTGAAAACATTCCTTATAAGTTTTCTTTCATATAGCCTCACTTTGAACACATCTAGTGACAGAGAACTCACTACTTCACAAGACTCTTCTTCCTTATCTTGACCTGAAATCTGCTTCTTTGCGATTTCCACCCAAATGGTTCAAAGCATGCCCTCTGAAGCTACAGATAAAGTCTGCTTTCTCTTTCATAGGGCAGCCTCTGAAATATTGAAAGATGGCAACCACGGCTCTCCCAACGTAGCTCTTCTTCAGGCTACTTCCATCACGAGTTCTGCTGTTCCTTGTACAGCAGTCTCCAGAGCCCTCGGAATCCTGGCTGCTCCTATATGGACTCAACCCAGCATGGCAATTTTTGTTATTATTGGTCCAGACCTGTAATTTTATTATTATAGGTAGTTTTCCATGGGGGCAGCTAGATGGCACAGTAGATAAAGTGCCAGGGCTAGAGTCAGGAAGACATCTTCCTGAATCTAATCTGACCTCAAGGACCAGGTAGGGACTCTGTGAATAGAGAGAATGAGACCTGGAGATAGGAAGGAAGTCCTATGTTCAAATTTGACCAAAGATGCTTCCTAGCTATGTGACCCTGGACAAGTCACTTCACTCCAATTGGCTAGTCCTTACTGCTCCTCTGCCTTGGAAGAGATACTCCATATCAATTCTAAGACAAAAGGTAAGGGGATTTTAGAAATTTGGCCTCAGACATTCAACTAGCTGTGTGATCCTGGATAAGTCACAATTCTGTTTCTTCATCCATAAAATAAGCTGAATGAAATAGCAAACCACTTCAGCATCATTGCCACGAAAATCCCAAATGGGTCACCAAGAGTCAGACATGACTAAAAAGGACTGGACAATAACAAGAAATCATATGAAATGATAGTTTTAAAGTACATGTGATCTGATCACACCACCAGCCTGTGCAAGAATCTCCAGTGGCTCCCTTTGAGCTCCAGAATAAAATATTACCTTTATAAGGTGACTCTAACCTACCTTCACAGCATTATATACTTACAGACTCTTATGTTATACAGTCATGTCCAATTTTCCATGACCCCATTTTGGGTTTTCTTGGCAGAGATATTGGAGTGGTTTGCCATTTCCTTTTCCAGCTCATTTGGCAGATGAGGAAACTGAGGCCAACAAGGTTAAGTGACTTACCCAGGGTCACCCAGCTAGGAAGTATTTCAGGCCAAATTTGAATTAAAAAACCCTAGATCCAATGCTCTAGCCACTGCAGCATCTTATGTCAGTGATGGTGAACCTATGGCATGGGTGCCAAAGATGGCACACAGAGAGCTCTCTGTGGGCATGTAACCACATCCCCCTTCAAAAGTTGGTTACTAGAAAGGCAGAGGTACTGGGTGGGTGGGTGGAGCTACTCTCCTTCCCCTCTCCTCTGTGCCTAATAACATTTTTTGACATTTTTTTCACATCCCTGCCCCTCTGCCCAGCAGCCAATGAGAGCGCACAGTGGGTAAGGTGGGTGGCTCATAGGCAGCAGAGCTGGAAGGGAGTAGAGCACTGGGACCACTCCTCTCCCCCTCCTACACTTATTGAGGACATTCCTTACTTCATCCACCCTCTACCCAGCAACCCAATGGGAGTCCTTCCTCCCTCCCCTGTGTGGGATAAGGGGGCAGGGCATAACACTCTGGGAGGTGGGGTGGGGATGGGGGTGGGGCCCAGCACTCCATCTCTAAAAGATTTGCCATCACTGACCTATGCTCAATTCCAGCTAAACTTGCCTTCTTGCTTATCCTCCCTTGTGATTTCCCATCTCCATTCCTTTGCACAAGTTGTCATCCAAACCAAGAATACACTCCTTCCTCACTCCTCACCTCTTAGAATCCTCAGTTTTCCTTCAGAGCTCAGCTTAAATATCACTTCCTACCTGAGATCTTTCCTGATCCTTCCAGCTATTCCTGTCTACTCCACCTTCTTCTCCCCCCTCCACCCCTAGTAAATGACCACATGTTTATTTTGTAGATTTGTATATGCTGTTTCCTTTCACAAATTGTTAAGGTGCTCAGGAGCAGGAACTGTTTCATCTTTTCATCCTTTGTTAGAAGAACAGTGCCAGACACAAAAATGTTTGTTGATGACTTTTGGATTGATTGGTTCCCTAAGAACAATTATAATGATAATATCAATGATGGCGATGATAGTCAAAATGTAGAACTTAATGGTACAGTGAATAGAGCACTGGGTCTGAAGTCAGGAAGATTCTTCTTCCTGAGATCAAATTCTGTCTCAGACATGCACTAGCTGCATGACCCTGGGCAAGTCACTTAACCCTGTTTGCCTCAGTTTCCTCATCTGAAAATTTTGGAGAAGGAAATGGCAAACCCACAGAAAACTCTAAATAGTATCATGAAGAGTTTAGTTAGATAGATACAATGGCCAGGCAGTATGCCATTTTATATATCTTATCTCATTTGAACCTTAAAACAATCCTTTGAAGTATTATTATCTCCATTTTTACATTTGAGGAAACTGAGGCAGAGAGAAGTTAAATGATTTGCCCAAGCACAGAGCTAGTAAGTCTAAGGTCAAATTTGAACTCAGGTCTTCCCAACTCCAGGCCAAGTGCTTAAACTACTGTCATCTGTCTACTTATCTACCTATCTGTCTATCCATCTGTCCATCCATCCATCTATCCCTCCATCTATCATCTATCTATCTGTCTGTCCAGTGATCCATCCATCCACCTATCTATCTATCTGACATTTTTGTCTGTCTGTCTGTCTATCTACCCATCTATCTAGCTATAATATTGCTGCATAATAAGTAATAATCACATTATATTACTGGGGGTGAGATTGGAGATAGATAACTTTGGAAGCTACCAACCTCTGTTGCTACTCTTGTCCTCTAAACTGTCTTTGTTCTAAGGGAGAATTGGGAGGTCAGGGAGGGAAGGGATTGGAAGTAGAGTATAGAGAAATTATTGTCATTAATTTTTTTTAAAGCCCTCAATCACAAAAAGTGGTATCCCAGACTGAAATCAATATTCCACATGTGATATGAAAAGTATATAGTTATTGTAGAAGTCCTAGGAGAGAACTAGCATACTCCCAGGATGAAATCTTGGAAAAATCCATAATAAGAGAGAGTCCAAGAAAGACAGTGAAGTTAGGTAGCACGGTGAACTGAGAGCCAGCCTGGAATCAGGAGGAACTGGGGTTAATTAAATCTGACTTCAGACACTTCCTTGCTGTGTGACCCTAGGAAAGTCCCTTAACCCCCAGTGCCTCACCCTTATTGCTCTTACGCCTTGGAACCAATATTTATTAATTCTGGGACAGAAGATAAGTAAGGGCTTAAAAGGAAAAGAACTTTCCAATCCTTAATCTCAACTCCAGTGATATAAAGGAGGAGAACCCTCCTTCCCATCCTTATCCTCATCTATGAAGCTAGCAGCCTGCCATCGTTCAAATCTGCTACTCCTCCATGAGGAGACTCTCCTGGAAGGTAAGAGGAGACCCCCAACAAGGAAAGGGAGAGAAGGGACAAAGGGAGCCCTTTCTCACAATCCCTGAATTAGGAGTAAAGGACACATTTCTTCCCTGCTATTTCCATTTAACCTGAAAGAAGAAAGAGAATGACTTTGAAGAATTCCTTTCTTAAGACTGAAGGAGAAATTAACAGCGTGATGGTCATAGAGACAGTCAGAAGACTTGGGTCCAAGTACTGACATTGATGTTTACAGATTGTATAATCTTGGGCAAATCCTTTAATCTCTCTGATCTTAGATTTTCTCATCTGTAAGATAGGAGTAAAATAGTTTCGTTACCAACCTCATATTTTATTGTAAGGAAAATGTCTTGTAATTCCTCAAGTATATAAATCTAACTGATGGTTAATACTGCTATTATTTTTATTGTTATTATTATTACTAGTCAGTAGCTAGGTGGCACCATGGATGGAGTGTGGAATCAAGAAGTCTTGAGTTCAAATCCAGCCTTAGATACTTCCTACCTGGCCTTGGTTTCCTCATCTGGAGAACACCATTCCAGTATCTTTGCCAGGAAACCCCTAGATGGGGTTATGAATAATCCCACATGACTGAACCACAGCAACAACAACAATATTGCTACTATGCAGGAGCACAGAGAGTTGGAGGAGAACTTGAGATGGATATGAACTTAGGGAGAACTCATATCCTGTCCACTGTGTTCTGCCCTTGTACATGAAAACCCAGGGTGATCTGCTTCCTGTTTTGACCTTGGGAACCTGTTAATAGAAATCCTCTCCCTCTCTGTTTCTCTGTCTCTGTCTCTCTCCTCATTTATTTTGGACAAGTCATTTCCTCAATGTATCTCAGTTCCCTCTTCTGTCAAATAAGGGGGTAGGACTCAGTAACTTCCAAGATCCCACTCAGTGGCAGCGTTCAATGCCCTCTGCCCTTCTTCACCCCCCAAAGGAACAATAAGCCGTTTCCTCCTCCTTCACAGCACTGGGACCCTTTGGAGGGAAGTGTGATTGGTATGGGAGAGTGGCGCTCTCACTCCATCCCCTTCCTGTCTGTCTGTCAGGGACTCTAGAGAAGGAAAAGCTGCTTGATAACATTGCAGCTCTCCCCTCGCCCCGCCCCCCGATATCCACAGAGTGTGGGTAAAGAGGCAAATCTTGGGGGATCTTACACCCCCGGAACAAAGGAGCTGCTAGCCTGAGAGGAATCCGACTGAAGGACCAACAGAAATCAGCTGGCAACACCACGCTAACGGTACTGCCATTCCCTGGGCCTCCTTTCTGTCCCCTCTGCTGGTTCTCCATCTTTGGGCTCTTCCCCACCCCAACCTTTCCACTTCCAGCCCCAGGCCCTACCCACATGGTTTCCATCTGTCACCCACAGCAACGGCCACATTCCTCCTGACCCACATGCCCCTCCTTCATCCCTCAGAGGGAAACACTCAAGCTCCCTGCTTCTCTGCTGCTTCTCCTCCCAGGGCTGCCTCTCTGCCCCCACGTCTCCGGCTTGGCCCCCTCAGAAGTTATGTCAGAGGGGACCCATCGGCAAATTCTGACAGTCTAGCATCCCGGGCGGGGGGAAGGGGGCACAGCTCCTCTGGTCCTGCAGCCAAATTCCGACCCTGGCCGGAGACAATGGCCCCACTGTTCCCCCACCCCCTGGGCACCCCTAAACGCACTGGATACAAGGAGCCTTTCTTCCCCCAGTTCCGATCTCAGCCCTGGGCTCTTTGCCACCACCAGAGGCTTCCCCCATACCCTCCCCCGAGACACCCCTGGCAAGGAGCTGCCATCTCTCCTCCTTCAACCTCAGGGTGGAGCAGCGGCCCCCATGCCGCGGCCTCTCTACGGCTTGGCTGCAGCAGAAAAGATCCAAGATGGGCCAGACAAGACTGCCTGGTGTCTTCCTGGACACCTTGTGCTGAGTTCTACATCTACTCCTCATCCTTTTCTGCCTCACCAATCCCCCTCCCATCCTTTAGGCCTTCCCTGATTGCTCCAAGGATGGACGGAGCTCCCTCACAAATGAATTCCTAAAGCACTTCTATTCTGGGCCACCATTTTGGGGATTTGATTACGCCCTGACATTTTCAGGCACTCGCCTCTCCAGCTGAAGTGTAAGCCCCATACGGGCAGGGATTGGAACGGTGCCTAGAACATGACTGAAGGCACTCATAGAGCTAGCTAGCCAAATGATGGAATGAAGTTTATCCGTGTCTTTATAGTCATGAATAAACTCATCCTCCATTTATTTATGATTTGGATGAAGAAAACAACAGCGACCCTTGTTTCTCCTCCATGCAAGATGAAGAAGAAAGAGGCTGGAATACACCAAGGCTGAGAAGCAGAAAAGGTGACCTTGAGCCCAAAAAGAGCTGGGCCAAGGGGACTCAGTGAGCACAGCAGCCCCTCCTCCTCGGGGACACGCAGGGAGCAGGAGGATGGCCCAATACAACCCTTGTGTAGCTTTCTACATAAATGGCTCAAGATTCGGAATTTTGAGCATTGTAAGAGACTTGAAATCAGTTTTTTCTTTTAAAGCCTCATAAAAGCATCTTCCCATTCTGAAAAAAGCAGAATGATCTCAAGCTTTTTCAGGTAGGGGAAATTCTGGCACTGATCATGAAAGGAGTGAACAAGGCAAAACCATCTTTTTTGATTCTGAAAGCATTCGTTCACTCATTTATTTATTCACTCAATTATTCAATAAACGTACCAATCAGATACCGGGGACACAAAGGCAAATGGAACAGCTCCTGCCCTCTAGGAGCATATGTTCTGCTGGAGGTAAGTAACGTGTATAAGGGTTTTTTTGTTTTTGTTGTTGCAGCATGGTTACTATAGAATTATGTTTTGCATGACTTTGCACGTATAATTTATGTTATCTTCTCCGTGGCTGGGGGAGGAACAGAGGGAGAGAGGGAAGGAATTTGGCACTAACATTTTTTTTTAAATGAATGATAAGAAGGAGCTAGGTGGCTCATTGGATAGAGAGCCAGGCCTAGAAATGAGAGGTCCTGGGTTCAAATTTGAATTCAGATATTTCCTAACTGTGAGATCTTGGGCAAGTCACACAATCCCCATTGCCTAACCTTTACTGCTCAATAGACAGCAAAAAGAATGTCCAAAAATGGTTAAATGTCATTGGGAAATATTTAGTGAAATTGATACAAATATAATTTTTAAAATGTCATGTACCCATAAATTGAAATACAAAATAGCCACAAAGTAATTTCCAGGGGAAGGGCACTACCAGCTCAGTGAATCAGTTGGAGGTGGTGCTTGGGCTGGACTTTGAAAAATGCTAGGCAGTCTACAAGGCAGAGGGGAGGAGAAAATGCATTCTAGTTAGGGGAGATAGCAATACCTCAGAGTAGGGAGAGTGTAGGATCATGGGCCCAGAGCTGGGAGGAATCTGAGGCCATCTGATCCATCCAGCTTATTTTACAGATGAAGAAACTGAGGCCCAGGAGGTTTAAGCCACATTAGGAAATTATAGGAGATGAGCATCAGAGCATGAGGTGGTCCTCTCAAAACGGTGCTGGCAATGCTAAAACTCAGAATGATCTGAGACTGTCAAGGGAAGAAGCTAAAAACAATCCAGAGGGGTTCTTTAGCTCTACTCAGAGACAAAGGAGGATCAAAGAAGCCTTAGGGTCATTGCTTGGGATAGTTAGGATGATGATAACTGATGACAGAAGGAAGCCAAAGTTACTCCATTTTTTTCTTTCTGATTTCTTTGCAAAGAGGAATGAATTTATGTTAGAAATGCCATAACGAAAATGACTAAGAGAGGACAGGTAAGAGACTCAAAGGATAGAGAGCCAGACCTGCAGATAGGAGGTCCTTGGTTCAAAAGTGGCCTCAGACACTTTCTAGTTGTGTGACCCTGGGCAAGTCACTTAACCCCCATTGCCTAGCCCTTACTACTCTTCTGCCTTGGAGCCAATACACAGCATTGATTCTAAGATGAAAGGTCAGGGTTTTTGTTGTTTGGGGTTTTTTTTTAAACAGCTAAAAGTTCATACTCAAGAAAAGTAAGGAGATAATTTAAAAAACTGGTAATTGTCCTTGATGAATTCAAGTCTCTTGGCCCACATGATCTACCTGGTGTTCTGAAAGACCCAATAGATATAATGGTGGAACTAGTCAGTGATAGTTGAAAGATCCTGGAAAATGAGAATGGTAACACAAGGTTGGAGAAGGGTAAATGTCTTGATTTAAAAAGAAAAAGTTCCCTAACTATACACCAATGAGCTTGACTTTGTCCCAGGTGAAATTCTAGAAAGGGTCATCAAAGAGATGGTTGGTGAACAAATCTAGAAGGAAGCTGTGATTACAAAGGACCTCTCTGCCTTCATGAAAGACAGGACAGGCTAGATTAGCCTTGTTTCCTTTCTTGGTAAGATTTCTAAACTAGTAGAAGAGGAGATTGCTGTGGATATAGATTACCTAGATTTTAGCAAAGCTTATCTCCTACAATTCTTGTGGAGAAGTTGGGGTGGTTAATATACTCAAATAGAATCTTAAGTGGCTGGTTTTTAAGACTCAAAAAGTAAGAGTAGTGGATCAAGAGCCAGACCTAGAGATGGGAGGTGCTAAGGGTCTTAGATACTTCCTAGCTGTGTGACCCTGGCCAAGTCACTTAAGCCCCATTGCCTAGCCCTTCCCACACTTCTCCCTTGAAACCAATAAAGAAGGCATCATCCAGCAAAATATATAGATTATATCTTTCATATTTTCACTTCTCAGTTCATTCTCTGAAGGTGAACGAGTTATTTTTCAATTATTAAATCTGTTCTCTCAGTTCTACTCATTTCCCTCTTCATTATTTCATGTAGTTCTTTCCAAGTTTTAAAAAAATTAATCTGCTCATCATTTCTTTCAGAGTGGTAGTATCCTATCACAATCCTATGCCACAATTTGTTTGAAGGGAAGGGTTTAAAAAAAAAGACTCAAAGAGCAAGTGTCAGAGTGACAGATCCCCAGTGGGGTCCTCCACAGATCTGTGCTTGGCTTATGACCTTTTTGTCAAATGACTTGAATAAAGGCATAGATAGTAGCTTATCAGACTTCTAGATAGTGTGACTCTTGGAGGAACTTCTCATACAATGGATCATGATCAGGATCCCAAAGGATCTTGACAGGCTAGAGCCCTCGGCTAAATGGAAGAAGATGAAATTCAGCAGGGACGAATATAAAATCTTCTGTTACATGGAAACAAAAGACTCAACTTCACATTTCCAAGGAGGGTGACAGCATTGGTGGGCAGCCTTGGTTCTAAAAATGATCTGAGGTTTTTAGTGGACTCCAAGGTCTATGAGTCAGCCATGTGACATGGCAGACAAAAAGCTAATGGGATCTTCGGCTATTGTATGAAGGAACCTAGTCTTGAGGAATAGGGAGATAATAGTCCTTCTGTTCTCTGCCCTTGTCAGACCTTATCTGAAGGGCTGTGTTTAGTTCTGGGCATTTTGTTTAGAAGGACACCGATAAGCTGGAGGATGCCTAGGAAAGGGCAACCAAGATGGTGAAGAGCCTTGTAAACAGGAGGACTGGTTGAAGGAACTGGTTGTGTTCAACCTGGTAAAAAGAAGATTCAAAGGGCCATGGCAGCTATCTTTGTTTTTTTTTTTAACTCTTACATTCCATCTTAGAATCAATATTAAGTATTGGATCCAAGGCAGAAGAGAGGTAAGGGTTAGGCAATGGGGGTTAAGTGACTTGCCCAGGGTCACCCAATCAGATTTAGATCCAGGACCTCCCAATTCCAGGTCTGGTTCTCAAACCATTGAGCCACCCAACTACCCCTCATGATATCAATCTTCAAGAATCAGAAAGGATGGGGGTAACTGGGTGGCTCAATGGATTGAGAGTCAGGCCTAGAAATGGGAGGTCCAGGGTTCAAATCTGGCCTCATATACTTCCTAGCTGTGTGACCCAATCCCCATTGCCTAGCCCTTACCATTCTTCTGCCCTGGAACCGACACAGTATTGATGCTAAGATGGAAGGTAAGGGTTTAAAAAAAAAAAGAATCAGAAAGGGTGTCATGTGGAAGTTGTATTGTACCATCCAAAGGGGACACAGCCAAGAGCCATGGAAGGAAGTTGCCAAGTATCAGATTTAGGCTTGTCAAGGAAAAAAATAGCAAACTTGAGTTATCCCAAAGTGGAATGGACTGCCCAAGAAAAGTGGTAGGATCTCTCTACTCCCTGTTACCTCCAACCTCAGGGCTTCAAGCAAAGACTGAACAACCATTTGACAGATAAGGTTAGAATAAAGATTCCTTTAGTGCATGGGTTGGACTAAATGGCCACTGAAGTCCTTTCTAGCTATCAAGCTCTGTGATTCTGTAAATGACTTGACCAAGGTCACATAGAGAGCATTAGAAATGAAATGTTGGTCTGACTCTAGTTAGAGCCAGTGAGCTTTCCAAATGTCCTGTATGAGGTGTAACAGCAAGCAGGGAAATGTAGAGTACACAAGGAATTTGCTCTAAATCTGGAAATGTAGGCAGGAGCCAGACTGAAAAGGGCTTTAAAAGTCAAACAGAAGAGTTTGTTTTTATTCCAGAGGCCTTTTATGATTTGGGGTGGAGAAGGGAGGGACAAGGTGGTCAGAGATGAGATTTTCCTTCTCTTTATTGAACTGATGTAGAAATGAATTTGTATTTTTCAAGTATACCAAGGTGAATTCCACAAGGTGTATCCCCCAAGCCCACAAGTGTATGTGACCCCTAGACGTCTCAATCTCACCAAGTCTAAAAGAGAAAACACTATCTTTCCCTTAATCCCTCCCTCCCCCACACATCTCGGTCATTCGGTCATTCAATCAGTCTTCCTCAACTCCCAGATCTAATTGGTTTCCAAATCTTGTCAATTCTATCTCCTCGGCAAGTCTCGTATCTGAACCTTCTCTCCTCTCTCAGGGACCCCACCCTGATTCAGGCACTCGTTACCTCTAACCTAGACTATTGCAACAGCCTTTGAACTGAACTCCCAGATTCCATTCTCTCTCCTCTTCATTCCATCTTCCACACAACTGCCAAAAAGATCTTCCTAAAGCCCAAGTCTTACCCTGTCAGCCCTGCTATCCTCCAGTAGCTCCCTACTGTTCAGGACAGAAAACAACTCTTCAACTGAGGCATTGAAAGCCCTTCACTCTCTGGATCCAACCTTTCCAGGCTTCTCACTTGACTTTCTTTCCCAAACTCCAACTTCCAGCCCAACTCGCCTACTTATTTGAGGGCAAGAACTGCTTATTATTTCTCTTTGAACCCCCAGGGCTTAGCATGGTGCCTTCCACATAGCAGACATTTACTATATGCTTCCTAAATTGGATTGGATTGGATCAGATGGACGATCCACAAAGCAGATAACTGAAAGAGACTTGACATTTCCTTTGATCTGTCTTCCCAAGACTGACCCAACCCCAGCCACTTCCTAAAGATGAAGCCACGGCAAGTTCTTCTAGGCTGTGAATTACCTCCATCAGACCATCTTGTGGTCTCTCTGATTTTCCAGACTTCATCTTCCCTCTACTCCAAGGGCCTTTTGTGTGTGTCATAGACCCCTTCTCAGAATGATGTTTGTTTTTAAACCCTAACTTTCTGTCTTAGACTTGATACTGTCTATTAGTTCCAAGGTAGAAGAGCAATAAGGGCTAGTGACTTGCCCAGGATCACACAGGTAGAAAATGTCTGAGGCTAGATTTGAACCCACGTAGGATCTCCTGTCTCTGGGGCTGGCTCTCAATCCACTGAGCCATATAGTTATCCCCTCAGAATAATGTTTTTAAATGTATAAAATAAAACACACATGGGTTTTCAAAGGAATTATGTCAATTGATTATATCATAATGCAGTTATATATTCATATATAAAACAGTTACACGGATAAATATATAAAATCATTATTTTATATATATATACACACTATATCTGTTAGAGAGAGAGACAGAGAGACAGAGAGAGGGAGAGAGAGACACATACACAGAGAGACACACAGAGAGACAGACAGACAGACAGACAGAGATAGAGAGACAGACACACAGACAGACAGAGAGAGAGAGAGAAGGAGAGAGAGAGAGAAACACAAGTTCACAAACTCCAAGTTAAGAACTTCTGCTCTACTCCCCTCCTGAGCCTTGGGACTCAGGGATGCTTGACTGCTCCAACAGAGAACAAAGGGTTAATCATACCCACACTTCATCCCACTCTCTCCAGTCAAGACCTGTCCTAAGATCCAGTTCAAGGCTGGTTGGGCCCTGGATCCCTGCAAGTGGAAGGGGGAGGGGGTGCCTACTGGGTACTGGCTGGCACGGCCATGCTGACAAGCTGGCACCATCTCACACAATGTACAGGGGCCCTTGATCTAAAGGCGGGTTGTGTGCCTGGGGAGGAGGGGAGCACAGGGGTTAGGGGGAAGGCAGAGCCAGCTCCCTCAGTCCCTATTCATGTTTCTCCAGGTGGAGGGAATGGGTTGGCTAGATAATTCAAAATAATGTACCATCCCCAGTCCTTTCAGTTCTCCCCTTCTGCGCATTTTCTGGAGCAGCCCTCCTGGCTGGCCCCATCTCCCTTCTCTTCTTGCCCCAACTCCTACTCACAACCCCAAATGATCCCAAAGTGGGTTGAGCCTGGGAAGAGCAGAGAAGAAGCAAAAGCCGTCATGAACAGTATCCACCGCCTCCTAGAATACAGAGCACTGTTCTCCCTGCCCAAACAGAAGGACCAAAGACCTAGTTGAGTCATCGTTGACCTGAATGGAAAGAATGCTGGCTTTGGAGTCAGAGACCTGGATTCAAATTCTAATCGATTTCAGTCCCTACTTTGGGCAAGTGGCTTCCTCTCTCTGGGCCTTGGCTTTCTCGTGTGCAAATAAAGAGCAGGTTGGATGAGATGATCTCTAAGGTCCCTTCCAGCTCTGAAGCCTGCAATCCTGGGGCCTGTTGGCAAAATCCTAGAACTGACCTTGATTGTCAGCCATTCAGAAGATGTAACTTAGACCAGGGACTCAAAGCAGGCAGAAGAGCTATTCTAACCCTCCCTGGTAGAATGGAGAGTGGGGGTTTCTTAAGAGCAATGGCTGTATCACTTTCCTCTTTTCTGTCCCAGAACCCCAAATGGCACGTAGCAGTCTCTTCATAATTGTTTTTTTAACTCTTACTTTCTGTCTTAGCAACAGCTCTTAAGACAGAAAGGCAAGGACTGGGTAAACAAGGTTAAGTGACTTGCCCAGGGTCACACAGCTAGGAAGTGTTTGAACCCAGATCCTCCCAACTCCAGACCTAGCTGCCCTGTGTTTTAAAAAAACATCATTTCCCCAAAATTACTTTGTTCTAAATTACAGACATTCTAGTGAGACCTCATGCAAGTTGTTTCAGTTCAGTGGGACTCAGTTACCTCATCTGTTAAATGAATAGACCTTTTACAACTAGATATCTATGCAAGGAAATCCTGGTAAATATTTAACAACTGGCTGTCTGAAAAAAAAAAGTATGCACTACCTAATTTTCAGTTTAATCTACATTATTAACATTTTTTCTCCATTACTTTTTTTAACCTTCTTGGAATCAATACTAAGTATTGTCTCTAAGGCAGAAGAGAAGGAAGGGCTAGACAACTGGGATCAAGTGACTTGCCCAGGGTCACCCAGCTAGAAAATATCAGAGGCTAGATTTAAACCCAGGCCCTCCCAAAGCCAGGTCTGGCACTCTGTCCAGTGAGCATATAACTGCCCCTCTCTATTACTGCCTTAGAAAATAGAGACAACAAAATAATCGATCAGACCCCTGATTTGTAGTTTGCCAATTTCTGAGGCATAAATGAATCTGGTGAACATTTAACAATCAACCAGCTTTCATGAATCCCATTCAGACTAACTCCAGTACACTCCTACTTCAAGGCCCCTTCCAGTCATAAGTGTATTAATCCAAGATCTAACATCATTTACAGACTGACTACAAGAGTTTAGACCTAGAAGGGGCTTTACGCATCATCTAGTTTTCAAACTCTTCATTTTTGAGATGAGAAAGTTGAAGCCCAAGAGGTGTGGTATTGTCCATTTCTTCATTTTCTTTCTTTCTTTCTTTCTTTCTTTCTTTCTTTCTTTCTTTCTTTCTTTCTTTCTTTCTTTCTTTCTTTCTTTCTTTCTTTCTTTCTTTCTTTCTTTCTTTCTTTCTTTCTTTCTTTCTTTCTTTCTTTCTTTCTTTCTTTCTTTCTTTCTTTCTTTCTTTCTTTCTTTCTTTCTTCCTTTCTTCCTTTCTTCCTTTCTTTCCCCACTCTGAGAGGTCTCCTAACCATCACTTTGCCTAGGGCAGGGTTTGAACTAATCCTTTCCAGTGATTGAAGCACTTAGAGACTCTAGAATGGTTCTGCTGTTTCTCATCCTAGAATCTCATAATCCTTTTTAGCCACCAATCAACAATCAATTAAGTGGAACAAAGCTAAGCTCTGGGGATACCAGTTACAAAAGCTTCTTTTTCTTTATTATAAGACCATTATCTTTTGTCTTAGAATCAGTACTAAGTATCAGTTCCAAGGCAGAAGAGTAGTAAAGACTAGGTAATTGGGGTTAAGTGACTTGCCCAGGGTCACACAACTAGGAATTGTATGAGAGCCGATTTGAACCCAGGACCTCCCCTTTCCAGGTCTGGCTCTCTATATCCACTGAGCCACCTAGCTGCTCCATAAAAGCTTCTTGATAAAAACAACAGTTCATACCTCTTCGTTTTACAGTTTACATTTTACTGAAAACAGGAGAGGTAGACAGTGAAAATATTACCACTCCCCGATTTACTGATAAGAAAACTTTAACTCAGAGAAGTTTAATGATTTACACAGGTTCACCAAGCTAGTAGGAGCAGAGCTAGGATTTGAACTCGGGGTTTCCAGACTAAAGATCCATGACTATTCCTACTACATAACTTCCCCTCATCCATTCCATACCTCAGTCTCTTATGCTAAAAACTGAAATTTCTTCAGACATGACAAGAAACCTTCTAAAGTATTCTTCCACTAGAGGATAAAGTCATCCACCCCCAACCTCACAGTCTGTCCCTAGAAATAGATATTCTCTGTCTCTCTCTTCCCCCACCTTCTTTCCTCCCTTCCTCTTCCCCCCTTCCCCCTCCTCCGTCTATGTCTGCATCTCTGTGTCTGTCTATCTGTCTTGTCTGTCTCTCTCACACACATCTAAGAGGACCCAAGCAGCAGACGTTTTCTTTGGTAAACCGAGACTATCCACTCACTCTGTGAGGGCATCGAGGTCCAGGGCAGGAACCTCTCCTTGAATGGGGAAGCACAAAGCCCACTCCCCAGGCTCTAGCCCAATCTCTCCCAGGATGCCGGGGAAAGACCTAGATGGGGGCTGGGGTTGGCGGGGAGGAGGGTAGATAGAGAACAAAATCTCAAAACACAGTTGAGTAAAATATTGGGAACTGGTCTCCTCACCACCCACTCCAACGCCCACCCCAGTTCCATGCCCAGTGGAGCCTGGTATTGCTGCCAATTGCCCAACACTACTCCCCTGTCCTCCCCACCTCATTCCTGCTCAAGAAGGTACCAGTGAGAACCGACAGTTCTGCCAAATTTTCTCTAAGGTCAGGGAAGAGGAGGTGCCTAGTAAATAGGGGAAAGAGGGTCCCCCCAAGCCTTTTCACCCCCCTTCCCCCCTCCCCCAGATTAGAGAAGATAAGGGTTTGAGAGCCTTGAACCAGGTTTTGGGGGAAAGGGATTGTCCTATAAAAGTGAAGCAAAACACACCAAATGGACAGCCCCAGCACTTCGGATAATGGGGCTGCAGCTTTGCCTGAGGGGGACAATCATACCGGCTCACACCCCAGCCACCCCAGTTTTGAAGATGGAGGAAGGGGGTATATCCAAAGGACTCTCGTTTAATGACCCACCCCACCTCCACCCCCAGTTCATCCTGAATTTCAAGTTCATAATTAGGAAGCCCATTTGGGCTTAGGGGGTGGGGGGGGGAGTGAAAAGAGGGGGCAGGCTGGCATAGTCATGGAGAGATGAGAAATCTCATCGACAGGTCCTAGGAAGACATATGCAGACCCACAAGCATGGAATTCTCAAAGAGACCGATTTCAACCATGAAATAAAAGGCAGATTAGGGCAGGGGGTCCATAAGAATTCAACCCTAAAGTAGACAAAGAGAATCCAACAAAAAGCCCAAAGTTGAATCATTCTTGGGGTGCTCTTTTCCATACCCAGTAGCCACTGTTAATAATAATAATGATGATGATGACAGCTCTGACATTTATATAGCACTTTTAGGTTTGCAAAACACTTTATAAAAGTTATCTCTTTTGAGTCTCACAACAATCCTGGTAGGTGGGTACTATTAGTAGCCCCATTTTACAGATGAGAAAACTGAGATTACTTGGCTTGCTCCACAGATAGTACAGTGGAGTGTAGTAGATCTCAGACTCTTTCCCAACATACTTTCCAGGCAACAGAACAACCACAAAATCCTCCCAGGGAAGAGAAGGGAGGTTTCTGACCATCTCACTGGAGAAGGCCAGGGTTTCTTTATTGTCAGCAAGGTATCCCCCAGATCAGCCCTTTCTGTCACGCCGGCAGGAGGTGCCTCTGGGTTGTGGGCTTCTGGGTGCAGGGCCCCTCCCCAGCCTCAGCAGCTGGGTAGATTAAAGGACCCAAACAAGGGAGGGAGAGCAGCCCAGCTCTGACTAATCCCCCTGGCACCTTCAGGCTTGACCCACCCACCCAGACTAGCAGCCCAAGAACAGAAGGTGGGAGCCGAGGACTCCCCAGAGAGCAAGGAGCCATAGGACCCGAGGCTGCAAGTTATTCAGTATGGGGGGAAGTGGGCCCTTGGCCCTGGGGAGGAAGTAGCCCCACTTGGTAAGCCCCAAAGCCTGGCATCCTACAGCCTGCCCTGCCTGTCCCGGAGAGGACGGCCAGCTCTGAAAGGAGCCCCCTCCCCCACTCTCTCCCTCTCCAGCTGTGTCTGGGCCTCACCAACGGAAAAAGAAAACTCGGGCAGAGGAAACGGGAGTGAGTGAGAGTCGCCCTGCCTGGCTGGCAGGCAAAAGAAGGGACAAAGGGATCGATGGGGAGCCCCCTCCCACTCTTGCTGCTTTCTCACTGTTTACCTGGACCGGTGTTCCTGCTGTCCACTCTCTGCCATCCCTGGGCTCCCACTCCTGTCCTGGCACTCTACCCATCCTTGAGCAGACCCAGCAGCTTCGGGGCTTGTTTCCACCCACATCCTGACCCGGGATCCAGCGCCCCTACTTGCCAGCCAATCAATTCCATCCCAGGAAGGGTGCCCCCCCCACCCCATGCCAGCTCTCACTTGAGTGAACTCCCTGTGTGAGGTGGCAGGATCACCCCTGGGTAGCATCCCTCGCCTTGCCCATGCCCTGCATCCCCTTAGCGCCAGGCTGCCCGACAGTATTCTCTGTCAGTTTCTCTCACCTGGGGGTGCCGGGGCTCCGGACGGGGAGGAATCCCGACCAGGCAGAAGGTGACTCCATTCATCGGGCAGCAGCGGCGACTCTGGGGCCCGATCTGGGCTGGGGAGGGACATGGAGAGGGAAGGGGGAGGGGAGAGGCGGAGCCTGAAGACGAGGGGGCGTGGCCTGGGCGGGGAGTGGGAGGAACTTGGGCGGGATAGGAAGGGGCCCCAGGAGGAGGAGATGGGGGCCTTGGCAGCGAGTGGGGCAAGCCCACCGAGCAAAGCGAAGAACCGATAGAAGGAGAACCCGATGAGAAGAGACTGAGAGAGCTAGAAACTCAAAGAGAAGAACAGGAAAAGAACTCACCCTACTTTCCTACCCCGATGCAAAAGAAGCTCAGAGCCTGCCCTGCTCATCGGAACCCGCAGGATGATAGAATAGAGAACCCTGGAACTGAGACAGCAGCAAACGGGTGGGCAGGATAGATACTAGGGAACGGAGCTTAGAGAGCTAGCCAGGAAAGAGGGTCAGAGAAGAGAGAGAGAAAAGAGAAAGAAAGAGGGAGGGACAGAGAGGGAGGGGAGAGAGACAGAGAAGCTGGGATGGTGGGGAGAAAGGGGGAGAGAGGAGAGAGAGACAGAGACAGAGAGAGACAGAGGCAGGGAGAGAGACAAAGACAGAGAGACAGAGAGAGAGACAGAGAGACAGAGAGAGACAGAGGGAGAGAGAGAGAGACAGAGAGAGAGGGAGACAGAGAGAGAGAGGGAGAGAGACAGAGACAGACAGAGAGACAGAGAGAGAGACAGAGGGAGAGAGAGAGAGAGAGAGACAGAGAGAGAGGGAGAGAGAGAGAGACAGAGGGAGAGAGACAGAGAGAGAGGGAGAGAGAGAGAGACAGAGAGAGAATGGGAGAGAGACAGAGGCAGGGAGAGAGACAGAGAGAGAGAGAGAGACAGAGAGAGACAGACAGACAGAGAGACAGAGAGAGAGACAGAGGGAGAGAGACAGAGAGAGAGAGACAGAGAGAGAGAGGGAGAGAGAGAGAGAGACAGAGAGAGACTTGCCTTCTGCGGAATGGCCCAGATAGAGAGCCTGGTGAGGTCAGGGAAAGAGGTCAAGGGCACCTTATCCAGAACTGGTAGAAAGAGACAAAGAAGAATACAGAGAAACAGACTGAAGTGTGAAAAAATGGCAAAAGTGAAAGAGAATAAGCTATAGACAGATACACAAGACAAGATAGACAAAGCATTTCATAAATACTAGACATGTGGAGATGAGCAGAGACAGATTGAAAGCATAGAAAGTCAAGGCAAAGGCAGCTTCACATATAAGACAGAGACCCGGAGAGAGGTGGTCTGCCTCAAAATTTCAGCACTATTATCTTATGGTGGTGATATGCTATGAGAAAGAGAGAATGCAATACCCCCCTATAGTACGCCCCCCCCCAATACCATTCCAAACCAGGCTTCCTAATTCCACTCTCCATGGGGTATGTGTGTTTGAGGGTCGGGGTAATGTAATTAACTAGGAGAACTGAGGCAGGAGAAAAAAATAAAGCTGCTATCTTAATTCCTCATTACCCTAATAATTCCTTTATCCTCTACTAAAACTCACTAGATGTAGCCTTCGGAGAATAAGACCTTAATCTAGGAATGCAGGATGCGAGATGAAATATTGGAGCGATACACACTCACAGACACATACCTGTGAGTCACTGGACTCCTACATCTGGCCCCCAGTGTTTTCCTGTCTAATACTGAGCTAGTCATGAAGATTTGCCTGGAAGGGGATCCCAAGGGTGTGTCAGAAATCCACGTTTCTCTAGCCATAATTAAGAAATTCCCCATTTCTCTACCCTCAGTCCAGCCTGGAAAGCCCCCTCAAGAACCCCTGGGGAAGGGGGGAGGAAGGAAGAAACCCCAGACTCTCCTGGTTACACCTGACTTTTCAGACTGGGAAGTCCTTCCTGAAATCTAACCTGCCTTTTCTGCTACATGAAACCGAGTGTTCCTTTTATTTCCCTATATTCCCTTATAGATTTAATAATCTTTCTGGGCTTCCAGATAGCTAAAGGAAAAGATGAAGGGTCCACAAATAGGAATATAGCCTAGAAATATATATAAAAACTACCTCTTCCCCACCCCACCCCACTTATACATGCTCACAGTCAAAACCTGGGATAAGACCTCAGGAGGCAAGAAGACTTTATTGGTCAATTGTTCATTTTGTCCTTTTTCATTGAGGCAGGTAACAACAGACCCTTTCTCTATGACTTGGTTGAATTCAGTATCTCCCAACCCTCCATTCCTTGAGTGAAAGCAGGATCTGGGTCTCCAGGGCTAGACAAAAAGGTGGGGGAAAAGAGTAGTGCTGATACTGAAGAGGCCAGGGAGAGATTCCTCCTATCTAGGACTCAGTAGGCTGGTGGGAGAAGAATCTGTCCTTTTAAATTTCTGCTCTAGCCCTGGTCCCTTCCTCTTCACTCCAAAATACATCCCATAACCTCATCTCAAAGCACCTGGGTGCTGAATGGGAGGTTGTCTCTTTTATCATATGTCTACATGGAAATGACACCATTTGGGGCAGGGAAAATGACATTTTGAACCCTGAAACAACCCCCACCCCCAGCTTCTAGCCTTAAGAACATAGAGATGTGACTCAGAGCATCTTAGTCCATGAATTTCCCTGACACAGGAAATCATTCATGCAGTCTAACCTCAATCCTTCATACTGTAGTGGTAGTTCATTTTTTTCTTGACAGTTCTTTATGCTCTCTTGTCACTTCCTCTGGCCAGGGTTCCCCACTTCTTTCCTCCTTGTTTGCTGAATGAGTCCTAAGTGTTCTGTCTCTCCAATGTATCCTCCCCTTCCTGGACAAACTGGAGCTGCTTTGGGGGCGGGGGGGGGGAGAGTATAAAATTTGTTACTCTGAGTCTGATTAAAAATCTGGGCACTGGCATCAGGCATCATGATCTGAGTCAATGGGAGGGAAGGAGGGTGGTGTCTGCTGGGGTACCCCTGTTCACTTTTTCCAGCCTGTGGTGCCCTCAGTTCCTGCAAGAGGCAAAAGGAAATGAGCTCACACTCCCATCCGGCCAAATTCCTTAGTCCACAATACTCTAGTACACACACACACACACACATACACAAACACACATACAAAATCCCTGACTACTACCCCCAATCCCGCTCCCACCCACTTCCCAGAAAGTTCCCCCCACCTCACTGTTCTTCCACACCTCTTCCTGCTCTCTTGACCCACCTCCTCCAGTCCAGACACCCATCCTGCCTCCTCCACCTCTCTTTCCCACCTCATTTTATGGTCTTCGGTCTTCCCTCCCTCCCTGTTGCCCCCAAAGCTCCAGTTCCTTCATCTTCCTACTTTCTATTATCTGATTATTTTCCTTCCCCACATCCCATTATGCTTTAATGCCATTCTTCCTCTCCCTTCCTCCTTCCTTCCTTCCTTCTCTCTCTCTCTCTCTCTCTCTCTCTCTCTCTCTCTCTCTCTCTCTCTCTCTCTCTCTCTCTCTCTCTCTCTCTCTCTCTCTCTATCTCTCTCTCTCTCTCTCTCTCTCTCTCTCTCTCTCTCTTCTCTCAGCAGTACCTAGCTGGAGATGAGAAACTATCTGTAGGTGATTATGGCTAAACAGGGTCCTCTTTTCCCTCCCCAAACATGTCAGAGGATATACAATTCTAGATAGAGATGGAAAAAAAAGACACCAATTGCTGGTTCTGTATCTAGGATCAAATGAGTTCTTAAAGAATGTTTCATTTAACTTCATTTTATTTTTAATAAAGGAGGAAACTGAGGTCAAGTGACCTAACCAATGTCACAGAGATATAAGTAATGTGACACCTCTAAGTTGTCTTCCAACTCCAAATTCTGTTTTGAAGAGGAGAATGAACCTAAGTCATCTAATTCTAAACCCAGTGGGATTCCCTCTAAAAGGGGATGTTGAGAGTATCGAGGAATGTCAGGAATGAAGAGAACAAATATCACACTAGCATCTCAGAACCTAAAACGGAACTTGAACTACACTCTGCCCCGAATAATCTCCCCCAAGTACATGAAACAGGATACAGGTACTGAGAATGAGGAGGACGGGTCTTGTTCTGGGAAGGAATTGGCAGGCACCAGTAGAAAAGAGTTCAAGGACTCAAGGAACTAAAACCAAAGGAGAAAGAGCACCCTCTTGTGGATAGATTAGGCTGGATGGAGGAACCCAAAGGGTGGTAAGTTGGACCAATTCATTGCCTGTCCCCACTTTTAATCACCCTGGCTCAGAAACATCAGCCCTCTTTCCCTTCTCCCTGCCCACCACAACCTTCCCCCTGCCTCTTTCATTTACCCTCTTCTGAACAAGTAGATTCTCTCAAGAGAGCAAGGGGACAGCCACAGATCCAAGGTGAGATGGCACCAAATGTTGCCTCCATATCCCAGGGAGGATGCTAACATGCTCAACTGTTTTGAAGGATATTGACAATATCCTTGACTGCATCTTGCCAGCCAAGCAGAGCGAGGGAGGCATCATCGACTCACCATCACCTCATTGATGCCACTAATCTGAAACTCTTGAGGAGCACGTCTACACCGACCTTCCCTAGGGAAGGGGCAATGAAAATTGTTTCAGAATTTCATAGATTTGGGGCTAGAAGATCCCCAGAGACACCTTCTGGTCTATTCATCTCCAAAGTGAGGTGTACACCCCAAAAGTGCACAAAAAGATTCAATGGGTTTCAGGAAGAAAATATGATAACATCGCTGTACAGATTATATGTTATATAGTGTCATATTCTATATATTGTAAAAATAAGGCAGTAAGCTTTGCTAATATTTAACCTCCAGACCAACCCTGGTGCCCCAACTCTGTCCATACATCAGGTGGTCATGTGTTGCCAGGCTAGCGATCTTGAGAGGAGAGTGTTAGAGTTTGACAATGGAATGGGGTTGAATGTGACAAGTCATCCCTGCTGGTTCATTTTCAGCCCGTTGCAATATATTGCAGCTAACGAAGTGGATTTATGGATTATATTATCTAGTTTTAACTAAACTACTTCTCAGAGAAGGGACAAGTAGCCTAAAAAGATTCTTGCAGGGACACTGGGTAATACTAATAATTTCAGCTCAATAGAACAACAAAGAGCAGAGCCAAAATTTCTCTTACTCCTAGTTACAAGTTCATCAGTCACATGAGGAGGCAAAAAAATAGTGATCTGACAAAAAAGTGATCCAAACAATTTCACATTATTGAGAAAATTATTTAAAATATAGATTTATATTCATTATTATTAATAATGAACCTTTCCCTGGAGCAGCTTAGTGAATTGAGAGCCAGATTTAGTGATAGGAGGTCCTGGGTTCAAGTGTGGCCTCAGACACTTCTTAGCTATGTGACCCTAGGCAAGTCACTTAACCCCTATTGCCTAGCCCTTACCACTCTTCTACCTTGGAACCAATACACAGAACTGATTCTAAAATGGAAGGTAAGGGTTTAAAAAAATGAATGAACCTTTCTCTAAGTGCATATTATTTTGGGGTACAATGGAATCAAGAAGACTCATCTTCCTAAGTTCAAATCTGGCCTCTGATACTTACTAGCTGTGTTACCCTGGACAAGTCATTTAGCCTTCTTTGCCTCAGTTTGCTCATCTGTAAAATGAGTTGGAGAAGGTAACAGCAAACCATTCCAGTATCTTTGTCAAGAAAAGACCCAATGGAGTCATGAAGAATCAGACATGACCAAAAATACCAAACGATAACAAATTGTATCTAGAGATATTATCCAGTTACAGTATGGAGTAATGATGCTTAACAAGATATGTAAAAAACAAAGCTCTAGTTGCCAAAATGATGTGTGTATCAGCTCTAAGAACTCTCCTATCTGCATAATTTCAAGAACTTGGAAACAGAATTTTCTAATCTCAAAAATCTTCCAATGATGAATTGCAATGAATTGTGAATCCATTTGTTAAAAATATAAAACTTCAGCACTCTCTGATTAACTTGCAAGAATGACTGGCATTAGGAAAAATGGAATTTAAATAGCAGAATTTTTTTTTAGAAAATCAACTATTTTTGCATGGTTGGTAGATAAGATTTTTTAAAGAATACTTATGATTTAGTAAGAGTAATTAATGATGCCCTTTTTCCATTTGGATCTATGTATCTTTGGGAACTCAGAACCAGACCGTGACTTACTAGATTGCAAAATGTTTTATCCAAAGTTTAAACAAATAGAGATTCAACAATATGGTTTTCACTAAAATATTATAACTATAGTGAAAAAAATTTTAAGTGTTTTTAGGTTGATTAAAATAAAAATATTCATTTCATTTTTGTCTCATCCCTTAAATTTTGTTTTTGGGTGTATTTTATGAGAAATATATTTATATTGATATAGATACCTCCATATATAATTTAAAAATAAATAGCCATATGTTGGGTTATATATGCAAACATTTTTTTGTTAGAGTGTAAGTTTTCAAAAAAGTTTGGAGGGACTCTGAGGTACCACCTCACACCTAGCAGATTGACTAATATGACAGCAAAGGAAAGTGATAAATGTTGGAGGGGATGTGGCAAAATTGGGACACTAATACATTGCTGCTGGAATTGTGAATTGGTCCAACCATTCTGGAGGTTTTGGGAACTATTTGGAACTATGCTCAAAGGGCACTAAAAGATTGTCTGCCGTTTGATCCAGCCATAGCACTGCTGGGTTTGTACCCCAAAGAGATCATAAGGAAAAAGAAATGTACAAGAATATTCATAGCTGAGCTCTTTGTGGTGGCAAAAAACTGGAAAATGAGGGGATGCCCTTCAATTGGGGAATGGCTGAACAAATTGTGGTATCTGTTGGTGATGGAATACTATTGTGCTGAAAGGAATAATAAAATGGAGGAATTCCATGTGAACTGGAACAACCTCCAGGAATTGATGCTGAGTGAAAGGAGCAGAACCAGGAGAACATTGTACACAGAGACTGATACCCTATGGTACAATCGAGTGTAATGGACTTCTCTACTAGCAGCAATGCAATCCAGGACAATTTTGAGAGACTTATGAGAAAGAACACTATCCATATCCAGAGGAAGAACTGTGGGAGCAGAAACACAGAAGAAAAACAACTGCTTGATCACATGGGTCGATGGGGATATGATTGGGGATGTAGACTCTAAATGATCACTCTAATGCAAATATTAATAATATGGAAATAGATCTTGATCAATGACACATGTACAAGCCAGTGGAAATTGCTCATTGGCTATGGGAGGGGGTGGGAGGAAAGGAGGGAAAGAACATGAATCATGTAACCATGGAAAAACATTCTAAATTAATTAATTAAATAAATGAACTTAATTAAAAAATAAAAGTTTGGAGGGGCAGCTGGGTGGCTCAATGAATTGAAAGTCAGGGCCAGAGACAGGAAGTCCTGGGTTCAAATATGGCCTCAGATACTTCCTAGTGGTGTGACCCTGGGCAAGTCATTTAACCTCCACTGCCTAGCCCTTACCAAAAAAATGTAAGGGTTTAAAAAAAATTGGAGACTTCTGCTCTGGTCCAATCTCTTCTTTTTACAAAAGGAAGAAACTGAGATGATTGAGGTTAAATGGCATGCCTGAAGATGGCAGAGCCAGGGCTATGTGAAGGGTAATATTTTCACTCTGCCCAATATCCAACTGTTGTCTCTGACTGTCCAGGAACCTCATATTGTCTTAGGAAGATTCTGAAAATCACATGGCAAGATGAGATCCCAGATACTGAGGTGTCCTTTCTCCAGCTGAACAGCCAAGCATTCAGATTCTGCTTTAGAGAGCACAACTCCAATGGGCTGGCCAAGTTGTTTGAATGGCAAACGTTTGCCTAAAAAATTATTTTGTGGAAAATTTACACAAGGTTCAAGCGCTCACATGGAAGTTCAGAAAAAGCTATCTGGGCATTCTCAAGGTCTCTCTAAAGAACTTTAGTATCAGTTGTGAGACACGGGAGACACTGGCACAGGACCATCCACCATGGCGTGCCCACATCATGGAATGTTCTTTGAGCAAAGCAGAATTGCAGTAGCTCAAAAAAAAGTGAGATCTGAAAATTTAGAGACATCTCCATCCCAAATGTTCATATGGGCTATTTGTGCCAGGCCTGTGGTACAGCCTTCCAAACTCATACTGGTCTGATTATCCAGTCATCTTGGTCCTCTTCAAGCACAAAGGATAACAACCAACCAACCAACCATTGGTCTGTCACAGATAATATGAATGTCTCTTCGTTCTATATTGGGGTCCATCTAGGGTGTCTTGGGGGAGGAAAAAGCTATTACTTCCTAGCTGTATAGACCTCCCAGACCAAGCAATTTCTTCATTGCTGGATTTGGAACCAGGAGAGACCTACCTGTATTTGATACTTTCTAGTTAGCAAGTAAATTAACTTCCCTGGGCCTTTTTTCCTCATCTGCAAAATGGGGACAATAATACTTGCCATTCAGGGGCAGCTGGGTAGCTCAGTGGATTGAGAACCAGCCCTAGAGATGGGAGGTCCTAGGTTCAAATCTGGCCTCAGATACTTCCCAGCTGTGTGACCCTGGGCAAGTCACTTGACCCCCATTGCCTAGCCCTTACCACTCTTCTGCAAAAATAATAATAATACTTGCCATTCCTACCTCACAAGGTTGTTTTAAGGAAAGTGATTTATAAACCCTAAAGTATCACAGCAACCTTAGTTATTATTATTTGAGGTCATAAGACCTGGGTTAGAATCCCGATCTTGCCATTTCTCTTCCTATTTCTATGGCCTTGAGCAAGTAATTTTTTTTAAACTAAGCTTCAGTTTTATTGTTCCATCATTTTTAGTCATTTGACTCCTCATGGCTCCATCTGGAATTTTCTTTGGCCAAGATACTGGAGTTGTTTGCCATTTATAGATGAGGAAACTGAAGCAAATAGGATTAAGTGACTTGTGCAGAGTCATACAGGTAGTAAGTCATACAGGTAGTAAGTGTCTGATGCCAGATTTGAACTCAGGAAAATGAGTCTTTCTGAGCCCATGTCTGGTACTTTCTCCACTGTACTACCTAGCTTAGCTGCCCTGAGCTTCCATTTCCTTGTCTAGAAAATTAGAGGCTTAGAATGGATTTAAGATTTCCATTCCAAATCCATGATCATCTAAAATATTCCACTTCCCTGCCACTCTTGGTTGAGCATGCCTGGTGGGAACCTAAACACTCATTTGGATAATTAAACAGCATAGGAATTGGGGGAAACAAAGTTTGGGAGAGAGAAAAGAAGGAAAGGCATTTATTAAATATTTCCTCAATGCTAGACACACCCCAGAAAGTAAGTACAATTTTTTCCCCATTATACAGTTGGGGTAACTGAGATAGAAGTTAAATGACTTGCCCAGGGTCACACAGTCAGACAATGGTTGAGGTAGAGAATGTTGAACTTGGGTCTTTCTGATTCTAGCTCCATATTCTAACCACTGTACCACCTAGTTGTGCCAGAGAAGCTATGGAAGCTAGAAGGGATAGGGAACAGATCTGTGATTTCATTATTATAGGAACCTCTCAGATGAGAAAAGTCCATCTGATCAATGCACTTTCTCTGCATTTTCTGGCCTCAGTTGCCTAGAACACTGAGAGTTTATTCTAGAGGTCAGCTCTCCATCCACTATAGCAGACTGCCTCTCAATGACAGAGCCCTGTGGGAAACACTGAAAATTGGGCCCAGCCTTATTTTTTTCCTCTTTCCTCTGGCCCCCTACAGAAGGAACCATAAACCTCCCCTGCAGCATCTCCCATCTGTTCCCTCCTACACAATGAGGAGAGATTGCTGAATTGAGAAACTTCCCATTTGGGCACCCTCCCTTGCTCCCCAGAATTTCCCTTTTCCTTTAGCACAGGCAATGGGTATGAGGGGAGAGAGCAGTGATGGTGAACCTTTTAGAAACCATGTGCCATCCCCCCATCCCTAGGCTAAGTGCTCCCTCTTTACCCCAGATAGGGGGGAGAGTAAGAGCAAAGAGGCAGGAAGGTGCAGTGGAGAGGGGGAAAGGAGTGGCTCTATCCAAGTCCCTCTGCCTTTCTAGTAACTAATTCTGCTGGAGATGGTGTAGCATGCCCACAGAGAGGTCTCTGTGTGCCATCTTTGGCATATGTGCCATAGGTTTGCCATCACGGGGACAGAGGGAGCCCCAAACCTCCTTTTCAGAGGAAGTATGAAATAATAATAATAATAATAGTTTAATTTGGAATCTAGAGACTAGAATTCAAATCTTGCCTCCATTATTCTCTAGTGATGAGATGTTTGGCAAATTCCTTCACCTGCCTGAGTTTCTTCATCTGTAAAATGAAGCTAATACCATTTCATAGAGTTGTCCTAAGGGAAATATTGTGTATCCTTAGTGCTACAGAGTGGAATAGTAGGAGAAAAGTGACATATTCTTAATCAGGAGAGACCTGGGATTGAATACTGCCTCTGACACTTTATAGTTGTGTGACTCCATCTTTGTCACTTCCTATTTTTGAGTCTCAGATTCCTTATCTTTCAGAGGCAGCTAAGTGGTTCAGTGGATAGAGTCCTACACCTGGAGCCAGAAAGACCAGAGTTCAAATCCAGCCTTAGACACTTCCCAGTTGTATAACTCTGGGCAAGTCACTTCTGATTGCCTGACAAAAGAATCCACTGGAGAAGGAAATGGCAAACTCCTCCAGTATCCTTGCCAAGAAAACCTCATGGATAGCAATAATCCATGGGATTACAAAGAGTCAGACACAACTGAACAAAAATATTCCTCATTTTTAAGATGGTGGTAAATAAGATAGATAGCATAGGTAAGCTGCTTTATAAACTTTTATATTTATATACACTATTATTATAGAAATATCAGCAATTAAGGGGAGCTAGGTGATTCAGTGGATAGAACAACAGGTTTTGGCCTGGAGAAGAGAAGTCCTAGGTTCAAATCTGGTCTCAGACACTTCCTAGATGTATGACCCTGGGCAAGTCACTTAGCCCCAATTGCTCAGCCCTTATCACTCTTCTGCCTTGGAACTAGTACTTAATATCTATTCTAAGACAGAAGACAAGGGTTTGTTTAAAAAAAAGAAAGAAAAGAGAGAGAGAGAATGAAATAATAAGAGGAGAAATAGAAATTGAGATGGAGAGAATGAGAGAAAAGAGGGGGAGAGAGGGAAAGAGGGGGGAAGAAGAGGGGGAGAGAGAGAAAAGAAGACAGAGAATGAGAGAATTAAAGAATGAGAGGAGAGAGAATGAGAGGGAGAGGAGGAAAGGGAGGGAGAGAGAGAGAGAGAGAGAGAGAGAGAGAGAGAGAGAGAGAGAGAGAGAGAGAGAGAGAGAGAGATAAAGGATCACTTTTTAAAACAATAGAGACAAGGAGGTAGCTTTAGGTCTAGGCTAGTAGCTTTAGCTGCCAAACTGTGGGGAAAGGAGAAAAGCTAGAAGGGAAACTGGGCAGAGAAGGAGAGACAAATACCAGAGGAGGGAGAAAGGATAACAGTTTAATCATACATTGGTGTCACTGTGGAAGCCATTCCCCCACACACACCTCTATCATACCTGGAGATTTCTGGCTCAACAATAAATTTAGATATGTTTCACTGTGTTTAGCCTTTTTTTGTTTTGTTGCTAGAAAAGCCCATAGGCACACGAACCAAACGGATTAATCAGGGGATAATTCTTTGCTTTTTAAGAGGATTTTTCACTTTCAGTACAGAGGTCTTTTAAATAGGAACCTCTCTCTGCCTTGAACTCTTTTTTTTTTTAACCCTTACTTTCTGTCTTGGAATCAATACTGGGTATTGGTTCCAAAGTAGAATACTGATAAGAGCTAGGCAATGGGGGTTAAGTGACTTATCCAAGGTCACACGTATAGGAAGTGTCTGAGGCCAGATTTGAACCCAGGACCTCCAGTCTCTAGACCTGGCTTTCTATCCAAGGAGTCACCTAGCTGCCCCTCTTGCCTCCTCTAAGAGAGGATTGAATTTATAAAAATTCTCCATATATACAATTTTCCAGAGAAGCCATAAAAAAGTAAGATTCACCTCCAGAGAAAGAACCGTTGAAGTATAAATGCTGATTATAACATATGATTTACCACTTGACTATTTGAGTATATGACTTGAGGTTTTGGTTTTATACGATTATTCACCTACAAAAATGAGTAAGATGGAAATGTGTTTTGTTGTTAATACATGAATATCCCAGACTGAATCACTTGTTAGCTCCAGGAGGGGAGAGGGAAGAAGGAGGGGAGACAGTATGAATCATATAACTTTGGAAAACATGTGGAAATTTATTAAAATAAGATAAAGAAAATTATTTTTAAACATAAAAGAAATATACATGATATTTTAAAAAATTATTCTTAGAATCAATACTAAGCATCACTTCCAAGGCAGAAGAGTATTAAGGGTTAGGCAACTGGGATGAAGTGGAAGTATTTGAGGTCAGCAGATTTGAACCCAGGACCTCTCATCTCCAGATCTGGTTCTCTATCCACTAAGCCCCCTAGCTGTCTCAAAGTCATTAGACTTAATCCTCAGGTTCCTCATCTGAAAAATGGTCTCTACATTCTCTTCCAGCTTTAGAGCTAGAATACTATCTACTAGGGAGGAGTGGAAACCTGTACTAGTGGAGGGAGTTCACACTCATGAAACCTCCAGTGGAAATGCACAGGTATTTACCTATATAGAAATATGTTTATTTATATATATTTACCTATATATAAATATATTATATTTATATATATTTGCCTATATATAAATATAGTTATAACTATAGATATGTACATACCTACATGCATATACACATACGTATGCACACACAGTGTCCCAAAAAGTCTTAGTGCAATTTTAAGATTTTTGTGGGGGCAGCTGGGTGGCTTGTTGGATTAGAATCAGTCCTGCAGATGGGAGGTCCTGGGTTCAAATCTCACCTCAGATACTTCCCAACTGTGTGAACCTGGGTAAGTCACTTAACCCCCACTGCCTAGCCCTTACCACTCTTCTGCCTTAGGACCAATACACAATATTGATTCTAAGGTGGAAGGTAAGGGTTTAAAAAATATTTTGGGGACCCTCTATAGGGTGAAAAGGTTCCCTATTGCACCCTCTTCAGAAGAGAATTAACGTTCTCACTTTCTCAGATCACTTCCATCTGATGACTTAGCCAGGCTATCATTATTTTGCTAGGCAGCGAGGTGGTGTGGTAGTGGTTAGAGCCCGGGAACTGGAGTCAGGAAAAACATGAGTTCAAATTCAGACATTTACTAACTGTAGGATCCTAGGCAAGCCCCTTAGCCTCTCGGCCTCAGTTTCTTCTTCTATAGAGAGACGAGCTCCAAAAAGAACTCATCCCTCAATGGGAAGATCAAATAAGAGAGAGCATATATCCAGGTCTCTTCAACCCTTAAAGGGCTCTAAAAATGCCTGTAGTTCTGACGAGGATGGGATTATGTGGGCTGGGTGCTAACTTGTAGGCTAATGAGGAGGATCCAAAGCGAGTCATGTGTCTTAAAGAATTCCAGAGGTCCTCTGGAGTCACCCAGAAATTTTGATCCACACGAGAAAGGATGTACTTGAAAGGGTAGGAGGACAATTTATATCTTGGTGTTTCAAGAGACAAAATGAAGCAATGGGATCGTTTGTTTCCGGCCCGATCCATTAGTGAATCAGTAGGATGATTTCCAGGTCCCCGGGGAGGGACACCGCCTCCTTATCTCCTAGTGTCTGTGCCCCAACTGGGAACGCTGGCAGAAACCCAAGAAATCTACACTAACCCGTCCCAGCTCTCAGCCCACAGCCCTCCATCCTCCTGGCTTCTTGTTCCGAGACCCAGAGTTCTCTGGAGCTGCCAGGGACTATTTGAATTACAAGCCCAGATACCCAACAGGCCTGGAGATCAGTTGGAAAGCATCTCCCGGCAGAGCATGCTCTTCTCCCAGACCCCAGAAATAACTTCTTGCCAAACCCCAATATCAGATCTCAAAGTCTTGACACCCTAGCTCCTCATCCCCATCTCCACGGCCCCCTCCGCCACCTGAAACTTTTTCCTAGCAGAAATCATGAGATGGTTGTTGTTTTTCGGTTGTGTCCCATTCTCCATGACCCTATTTGGGTTTTTCTTGGCAAAGATACTGGAGTCGTTTGCCATTGTCTTCTCCAGCTCATTTTACAAATGAGGAAACAGGCCATCAGGGATAGGTGACTTGCCCAGGGTCATATGGTGTCTGAGACTAGATTTGAACTCAGCAACTTCCTGACTCCAGGTGTGGCACTCTACCCTGGAACTGTACCACCAAGAGGTGGAGTGCTATATATTTTTCCATGCTTGGAGTACTCACCCTCCTCACTTCTATTTCTTGGAATCCCCAGCTCCCTTCAAGTTTCAGGGGATGCTCCCTCCTAAAGGAAGTCTTTCCTGGTATCCCAAAGCAACCAGGGCTTTCTTTCCACCCTTCCCATATGACCTCCAGTATAGTTCATATTTATTCATCTGTGGGTACCATTCCCACCCCAGTAAGATGTGATGATTGAGGACAGACAGCAGAGTGGCTCAGTGGATTGAGAGCCAGACCTAGAGAGCGAAGGTCCTAGGTCCAAATCTGGTTTCAGACAATTTCTAGTTGGGTGAAGTCACCTTGGGCAAGTCACTTAACCCCCACTGCCCAGCCCTTATCGCTCTTCTGCCTCAGAACCGATACATAGTTCCAATATTATGTATATTAATACATAGTATTGATTCTAAGACAGAAAGTAAGAATTAAAAAAAAATAATGACAGTAGTTAGCATTTATATGACGATTTAAGGTTTGTAAAGCACTTTACATAGATTATCTCATTTGAGACTCACCACATCCCTGTGAGAAAGTGCTTTTATTATCCCCATTTTACAAATGAAGAAACTGAAACTGAGAGAGGCTAAGTGATTTGTCTAGGATCACAGGACTTATAAGTGCCTGAGTGCTTAGCACAGAGCCTGGTAGGTGTTGTTCAGTCACTTTTCAATTGTGTTTGACTCTTCATGACCCCATTTGGGTCTTTCTTAACAGCTCATTTTACAGATGAGGAAACTGAGGCAACCAGGGTCAAGTGGCTTGCCCAGGGTGACACACACATCAGTAAGTGTCTGAAGGTCAGATTTTAGTTCAGGAAGAGGAGTCTTCCCAAATCCTGTCCTTACGTTCTATCTACTGCGCTTGCTATCCAGCTGCCCCTAATTGGGACACGCAGCAGGCACTTAATAAATATTTATTGAACTAAACTGAACTGAGGTAGAACTCTCCTAACTCTACATCTAGTAGTCTTCTTATTACACTACCTGGAGACCATCGCAAGTTCCTGGAAGATAAAGAGTTTCATTTCATCTTTGTATCCCCAGGGCCAGCAGGAACTTAACACTGATTGAACTAAGTGCCTTGAGTCCCAAAGAGCCTGGGGATATGTAGTCCTCAGAGACCCAGGATCCAGGCTACACCCCTCAGTGTGCTCCTCATAAATCTGCAGCATGGAAGGGAGGACACGGACAGGCTAGAACTCCAGGCTGCACCGCCATGGGAAACTTCTCTGTATTCCATCTCTTAGGACTTGCATCAAGCTACTTCTAAGTCAATCCACCCCATGCCTTGTGCTTCCTGATACCTCACATCTGGGACGGTGCGGGATCACTTGAGATCCTGAGACCAAGAGATTCCCTAATTGGTTACACTAAGCAAGGGAATGAACTCCAGTTCTGACCCTCCCTTTCTGCCTCAATGCTCTCCCTTTATTAGGGACTTTCTCTCCTAGGACTATATAGGTTCAGAGAGAAACAGAGGGGAGGGAGAGACAGAGAGACAGAGGAGACAGAGAGAAAGAGGGAGAGAGACAGAGACAGAGAGATAGAGAGACAGAGAGAGAGAGACAGAGAGACAGAGACAGAGAGACAGAGACAGAGAGAGAGACAGACAGACAGACAGACAGAGAGACAGAGACAGAGACAGAGAGAGAGACAGACAGACAGAGAGACAGAGAGAGACAGAGAGACAGAGAGAGAGACAGAGAGAGACAGAGAGACAGAGAGACAGAGAGACAAACAGAGAGATGGGGGGGGGGGTAAAACCTGAAAAGGGAGAGAAAATCAGAGCAAGAAATCATCCCACCATACCTGGTCCTACATATGCCCACATCCGGTGGCCGACAGCTGTGGCCTCTACACTAGGAAGAGTCCTCAATTAGGACAAAGCAAATGATGCTGTGTGGGTGGGGACCCAGGCTTTTTCTCAATCTACTCAGATGTCCAAGTGGGTGGGTAAAGTCTCATCTGAAGGCTCCCCTCCTGGCACATAGACCAATAGAATCCATGTGCTTCAGAAGAAGAAGGTAAACACAAGCACAGGGGGGGGGGGGGGGGGGATCTTCTCCCTGGATAAAGTAACCTCTGAGACCAAGTAAACAGAATTGCTGGGCTTGTACTTTATTCCCCTCCTTATTGGTAACCACAGGCTGAGTAAGAATGATTCTATTATAAAGGAACCTCCAATAATGCATGTACATATGTACAAACATAGGGTATATGTTTAAGCTTAAAACCCCACTAAGATTTTGGGGCCACCTGTGTGGTGTTATACATATATATGGATAAACTTCAACAGCAGAAAACTTCATGAAGATTCTTGGGACATTGTCTGTCTGTCTAGTTATCTGGGTGTTGGGGTGGATGTTATTTTAAACTTTATTAGCTTAAGAATTCATTGAGACTTTTGGGACATCCAGTGTCTGTGTATGTATGTGTGTATGTATGTATTTTTTTGTCTATGGGGGTGGGGATGTGTATTTAGGTTTTAATAACTTAAAACTTCACCAAGGGGCAACTGCGGGGCTCAGTGAATTGAAAGCCAGACCTGGAGACAACAGGTTCTAGGTTCAAATCTGCCATCAGATACTTTCTAGCTGTATGATCCTGGGTAAATTAGTTAATTCCCACTGACTATCCTAATTGCTCTTCTGCCTTGGAACTGATCCATTCTAAGATAGAAGGTAAGGATTTTTTTTAACCCTTACTTTCTATCTTAGAATCAATACTGTGTATCATTTCTAAGGCAAAAAAGTGGCAAGGGCTAGGCAATGGGGGTCAAGTGACTTGCCCAGGGTCACACAGCTAGGAAATGTCCAAGGCCAAATTTGAACCCAGGACTTCTCGTCTTTAGGCCTGACTCTCAGTCCACTGAGCCTCCCAGCTTCCCCCCAGAAGGTAAGGATTTAAAAACAAGAGAACAAACTTCACTATGATTTTTTTGGGAATAGTATAGATATAGAGACTCCACAGAAGGAAAGCAACTTCCCCAGGTCACACAGGTGAATCTTGTGGCAAGATGCATGCCTGCTGATGACCTCCTTATAATCGGTCACTTCTCATGGTGTATACATGTCGGCAGATGTGGGCCCGGCCAGGGCACAGTGTCTCTGTGGGTCTGCACGACTGTGTACTTGAAGGGTACAGCCAGAGTCTCTCCTACTTGTCCTACTCTATGTTCCCCTATCACGTAATGTTAACAGCTCTTGCTGCTGTTGTAGTGGGGTAAAGGGAAGGGAGGGAAAGAAGAAAGGAGGATCAGGCTCAGAGAAGCCTCTCTGTATCTTAAGGAAGCTTAAGGAAGGGCAAAAGTAGGGGCCATGCAAGCAGACATCCTTTCCTCCGCTTGGCCCCTGCAGCTCCCATAGCTACAAGCTGAAGTTTCCCCAACCCACTAAACCCTCAGATGAGACTCACTCTCAAGGGAGCCACACCTCACACAGAAAAAATGGAATGTGTGTGTCAGTGTGGACTTATTGTTGACATTAGTATGGGTAGGATGCTCTTTCATTAGGAGGGTGCAATGTGGTCCCAGTGAGAGTGTGTTGAGGGAAAGTGGTGTGTGTGTGTGTTCTTGTGTGCACACACATGTGAGTGTGTGCCCCATGTACACTCCGGAGGTGCATGTTTTAATTCAATTCTCCTTGTATCTCCTTGGATGTTGACTGAAGGGGAGGGAGGGAATAGGGGGAGCCCCTGAAGCTCTGTGTATGTGTGTGTGAGAGAGAGAGACAGAGACAGAGAGACAGAGACAGAGACAGAGAGACAGAGACAGAGAGAATAAGAGGAAGGAAAGAGGGAGAGACCGAGAGACAGAGACAGAGACAGAGAGAATAAGAGGAAGGAAAGAGGGAGAGAGACAGAGACAGAGACAGAGAGACAGAGAAAATAAGAGGAAGGAAAGAGGGAGAGAGACAGAGAGAGACAGAGAGACAGAGAAAGAGACAGAGAGACAGACAGACAGAGAGAGAGAGAGAGAGAGACAGAGACAGAGACAGAGACAGAGACAGAGACAGAGACAGAGACAGAGACAGAGACAGAGACAGAGACAGAGACAGAGAGAGGGAGGGAGGGAGAGACCACTCTGTGTATCACATCAGCCCCTTCCCCAGAGCCCAGCATCCTTCCCGCCCATGCCCAGGGCTTGCCTCACAGCCCCGCCCCCATCTGCTTAAGCAGGGAGCGGCCTGTCCTCCGCCCCCAAGGACTGTCCCCTTCGGCCTCCCCCAGACTCCAGCATCTATTACGGCGGTTAAAGTCTCCCTCTCTCCCACCCTTTCTCCCAAGCCGCCACCGTTCCTACCTGCTCCATGATGCGCCCTCTCTATGCCACCCTCGCCTAGCCAGCAGGAGAGGGCGCCGGAAGCAGCGGGCCCTCCATGCAGCCGTGCCCACCTAGGTCTTGGCCCCAGCCTAGGGCTGGGCAGTGCCAGCAGCAGCAGCAGGCGTCAGCGGAGCCAGAAGGAGCAGAGAAGCAGCGGCTGATGTCTGGCACACCAAGCGCCCCTTCCCCTCCCCTTCCCTCCCTCCTCTCAGGTCCCTTCCCTCCAGGCCCCGCCCTCGCCCCGCCCCCTGCCCGGCCCTCTTTGATGGAGGCATCCTACACGCTCTCTTACCCACGTTAACACGGACCCCACCCAGGCAATTCCCCGGGCCCTCAGTGCACCTTGCTTTCTGTCTGCACTGGGGGAGGGGGCTGCAGACGTGTCAGGCGGTTGCCAGGCTCCGCATGGGCAAGAGAGAGAGACTTTCAAAGGGAGAGGCCAGTGATCACCTTCGCAGGGGTCAGGGAACCAATCCCCGTGGTCAAATAAACCTGCGACATCTTCAAGTGGGGAGAAAGAAAGCGAAGAGGGGCCTGGGAGCCATGGCTTCTCAGAAGTACATGACCTTCATTTCCCTGATTGAGACCTAGAGGCCCATGAACCCTGTCATCCTTCCATTCAGCAAATCTTGTCTATTTTGTGAAAAACGTTCAGGTCTGGGGCAGCTAAATGGATCAGTGTTAAGATAGCCAGGTCTAGAGACAGGAGATCCTGAGTTCAAATCTGGCCTCAGACACTTCCCAGCTGTGTGACCCTGGGCAAGTCACTTAACCCCCATTGCCTAGCCCTTACTGCTCTTATGCCTTAGAACCAGTACACAGTATTGATTCTAAGACTGGAGGTAAGGGTTTTTTAAAAGATAAAAACATGATACCGTATAGCCCAGATCATACTGCTTGCCATCTATGTGAGGGGAAGGGGAAGGGAGAGAGGGAGACAATTTGGACCATATAACTTCAGAAAACTTACGCAGAAAATTATTACATGTAATTAGTAAAATAAAATATCTTTATTAAAACAAATAACTAAAAAGAGAAAAAAAAGGGGGGGAGAAGCATGCTGATCCTGAAAACTGGTTGGTTTGGGAGATCTGGCCAAAGGGTCTTGCCTACTAAAAGATCATTCCTTTGGGCAAACTGTAGAGGAGGAGAGAGGAGGCCTGGCTTGGGTGGGTACCAGATTCTTCAATTTAATCATCTACCAAATTCTGTTTCTAGGTCCTTTTTACTGGGCTGGGGGGCACAACTATTATCCTCTCCCAAATTCCCTGTGATCATATGATATGGGGTGGGGGGATGGACAAAGGACAATAGGGCATGTGTCTGAGTGCTTGAGGTAGTAGGGAAGGGACTACTCCCTCTCCCCATGCAGCTTTGCCCCTTTTCTGCAAGTTGTATCCTTATAGGGCTGCCCACATCTCAGAGAGGTTTTCAGATGCTTGCCTAGAGCCACAGTTTGCATGTGTCACAGGCAGAACCTGGACTCAAGTCTTCCTGATTCTGAGGCCAGCTCTGTCTATATCTCTACCATGCTGCCTCTCTTAGGAGACAAATCCACATAATTTACCCAGTTTCCCAGAATGGACAGCACTGGCCCGAGTCCCTGGACAGCGTCCAAAGACCTGGTACTTTGGGAGTGTGGCCAGTCTGCTCGAAGAATGGTGTGCCACTCTAGCAGGGGGCATCCATTCTGAGGACAGTAAAGGGTTAGCAAAAATAGGCTTTTCTCCCATCATAGCCTGCCAAGGAAGAGGCTATTGGGGGGTGTCCCTTATGACCACTAGCCAACCATTCTGCCCTTTTTGCCTAAAACATCCATTCTGGCTAGGCAAGCCAGTCAAGAGGGCATCACATGAGTAGGCATGTGAGAGGTAGGCACTCTGCCCAAAGTGGGGGTGCCCAGTCAGGGAGCATGGAGGGGGCAGGAATTAACCCAGACAGATCTAGCACTGAAAGACGGGAGCCATGTGTGTCCAGGAGGTAGATTCTCTGGCCAGACCCCTCCTTGAGTCAGTACAAGTCCTGGGACAAGCCCTTTTTGTTCTGGTAACTTGGTTCTACTTTCCCTCCTCCCCCTAGCCCACTGTCAGGCACTGGAGTAGAGGGACTTGGGGGGGGGGGAGTCACCACAACAGAGACAGGGAGAAAGTTGGAAATCCTTTGTGCTACTGGAGGGTAGGGAACTGAGGACAAAGGGGGCTTTATGGGCAGGGTATGTGTGGGGTGCTGGGGTGAGGGAGACAGGAATGTAGACCAAGGGCAGGGAGGCCCAGAGCTCCCCAGGGCATCCTAGTTTAGGGCCAGGGAAAGAGATGAGGAGGAGTCTGATTCCCTCAGTCCCCCACATTGGGCAAGATTCCTCCGGTTGGCCATAAGCCGTATCAGTTTGAAAGAAGAAACACTTAGTATTTCACATTTATGGTTCTGACCGGAAGCCTTGGGATCCTCCCTTGGAAAATTCATCCATATTCTTTTAGTTCTAACTTCCCTCCCTCCTCCTAGCTTCCCAGGACTCTGGACAGTCATGCCTCTTGATGTCCCCCAGATGGTTGGCACAGTTCTCTCCCCAACTTCCCTGCTATGCCCTCTTTTTGCCCTAGTGGCCACTCTGCCATCCAAGAGTCTGTGTCAGTTGTCAGTTGGGGGGTGGGGAAGGGGATCTTAGACTTGGCTGGGGTCACAAGGCTAGGGGGTCAATGGGTCCCTTTGTCCTTTCAGACAGAGTCTGTTCCAAGGCAGAGAGAGATCAAGAAGGAAGAGAGACTTGCTGAGACAGACAACCAATAGTATCTCCCTCCCTCCCAGCCCATGCTGAGAAGACCAGCAGACTAGCCATCCCTTGAAGGAAGGAAGTGACAGGCAGAAAGAGGGTTAGTGAAGATGATATTCAAAATCCTCTCCAGTGTAGAGTATTGTTGGAGTGCTGTGGGGGTGAGGAGATGGGAGAAGAGCAAAGTAGAAGATGAGTTTCTTATCCTCATCTGACTTTATCCTCATCTCTCCTCAGTTGGTACCTCTCCTTAGGTAAAAGAGGTTTCCCGAGGCTCTCACCATTGCCTTTGACATTGAGCAAAGCTATAATTACGGACAAGGAGCTAGCGACACTTTCAACAGCCCTCTGTTCATCACCTTTGGCAGAGCCTGTTTTTGTTACCTGATGCATAGGATGGGAAGAAGGACCAGACTTATGATTTCCATGAGGAAACTCCCTTCATCCAAGCAAAAAATGAAATAGAGCCTGTTCCTGAGGAGCTATCCATTCTTTTAGGGGATGAAGGGGAAACAATATATACAGAGAAATAAATATGAGACATGGACAAAGTATAGAGGGATGGGGGTATTCACACCTATGATTTCACTGATCTAGGGAACTCCTGGCTGAGAACATACCCTCTATCAAAGCAGGTGAGCACCAGTCTTACTACTTAGAGAGCTATTTAAAGGACTGGGAAGTTGAGACTAGCCTAGGATCACACCATCTGTATCAGAGGTAGGAACTGAAGTTAAGGAGCCACCTTTCTAGCTATTATGCCAAGCTGCCTCTTAACAAGCAAATAAATGTTGAATTGTTGACCTAAATCCATCAGGCTTCTGCCAGCTGAATCAGAGACCAGGTGGGGATAGGAACAATTGAAAGGGCTTAGAAAACCTGGCTTTACCCTCTTGCTATTTAAGGTCATTCCTCCCTCTGATCCTACAAAGTTGAGGTATAAGAGAAGGTGCTAAGTCTGGGAGCAGGAGGTAAGGGAGGAAGCTGTTGGGATATCTTAGGACAGACGGGAAAGGTGGGGAAAAGGTTCCAAGGACTGAAGGAAAGAAGAGATGGGAGGAAGAAAAGGGGCAGACAGCACCACTCCTTCTCCACCTGCTGCTTGGAGAACAAAGCCAAAGATGATGCAATCCTGGTGGGGGAGAGCTGAGATTGCAAAGCCTTTGAGAGGAAGGGGAGGGAGGTGTGTGTGTATTGTGTGTGTATGTTGGTGAGGAGAGGGACATCATGTAGTGTGTAGACAGTGTTTAGGATCTCTACGGGGGGAAGAGGGAAGGGATTCTCTCTCAGCTTGCTGTCTGTGGACACTTCCCCTAGGCCTTTGGCTCCTTCTGGCAGTACCCCCTCCCCAAGGATTAACTGGGGCTCAAACCTTCCCAGATGCCATTTGTTGCTTTATAAAACAGAAGTCAGACATGATGCAACAACAGCATCATTCCAGATATCCTCCTTAGAGGGGAATGACAGCTCCCTCTGGAGGGAAAAGAGCAGACTTAGGGGTGGCTGGGGTAGAAGTGGTAAGAAGAGGAAAAAAATGGCAAGAGACCCATACAAGGCTAACTGGCTTCAGGGGCCACATCACACCAATTTTCCAAGAAAGTATTAGGCTATGGGACATTAAATACCATTTACGCCGTTGACAGACAAAGAGGTATAGGATCTCCCATGGACATTGCCACCAGAAGGCATCCATCTAATAACCACTTTTTTTGGAGGGGGTGGAAATCCATCTTGCTTCTAAGATGTCAATCCCCTCTGCCTGAGACGATAGAAACCATAAAGCTGCCTCCCACTCTTCTCATCCTTTAGGAGTTCTTCTGTGTAGAATAATGGGGTTGGACTCTCCCCAGAAGAGCCACAAAGAAACTAAAACTCAGCTTCCTTCCAATGAATGGGCACTTTTCTCCAGGATAGGTCTATGGAGGGGGTAAATTGTTTAAGTAATGACTATGGGTCCAGGTAGAGAGAGATGCCTTTCCAAGCATCCCCGTGGACCTGGGATATTATAGCTCACTCTCACCACTAGATGGCAGAGGAAGTCTTCCACAGACCTCTGTGTCTAGCCTGCCTCTCCTCTGCAAGATCTATTTTTCCATTGGGTTTAACCTCTACTCCCCACAGGGCTCTTTTGCCTTTTGCCAGTTTCTTACCCTCACTTGACCTTAGTCCCTCTCCTAAAGGCCTCTCTTTTTGTCCCCCTCCAAGTTCTGAAAATAATTTGTATGCAATTTATTGCTTAAAAAAGAATTATACTTTATTTAACATTTATTTTTAGAATTTTGACTTCCCAATTCTCTCCCTCTCCAGTCCCTCCCCCAGCCATCGTGAAGGGAAGCAATATGAGATCGATTATGCATGAGAAGTCATGGAAAACATATCTCTATTTCAGCCATGTGACAAAAAATAAATTGAACATAGGTGTAAAAAAATGGTTTATGAACTCGAGAATTCATCAGTTCTCCAGATATTCTTTATGAGTCCTTTGGAATTGTCCTAGACAGCGATATTGAGTAGAGTAGCTAAGTCTTTCACACTTGATCACTGTTACAAGACGGCTGTGACTGTGTACAATGTTCTTCTGGTTCACTTTGCACCTGTTTTCAGGTTTTTGTGAAAGCACCCTGCTCACAAGTGTTCCATCACAATCATATGCCACAACATGTTCAGCCATTCTCCAACTGATGAGCATCCCCTCAATTTCCAATTCTTTGCCATCACAAAAGAGTTGATATATGTGTAATATATATGGCCTTTTCCCCATTTTGTTTTAAAACGATACTGTGTATCCAAGGCAGAAGAGCAGTAAGGGCTGGGCGATGGGGATTAAGTAATTTGCAGTTAGAAAGTGTCTAAGGTCAGATTTGAACCCAGGACCTCTCATCTTCAGGCCTGGGCTCTCCATCCACTGAGCCACCCAACTGCCTCCATATAAGTCCTTTTCTATAGATTCTTATTCTAAAAGGCTCTTCTGGAGGCTATCAATGTTCCCACTGACTGAGCCAGAACTTTAACTTCAAAGAACCAGCAACTCTTTTAACAAGTCTTTACTTCCCTGGGTACTCTTTGGCAAGTTACTTCTTCTCCCTGAGTATCAGTCATTTGTAAAATTAAAGCTGATTATCTTCAAGATTCTTACTAGCTCTAAATCTTTTTTTTTAATCAAATAACCAGTTCAACTGAACAAATGCTTATTTAAATACTTACTGTATGCAGAGCACCCTGTTGGGCACTGGTTAGGCCATAATGCATGGAGATGTAGTCCCTTTACTCAAGATGCCTCCAGTTGAATAGGAATATTAGGCATGTACACAAATAACTCTATCACTAAATAGAAAACGATTAAGTACAGAAAAGAGATCAGTGGTCTTAGAGATCCAAGGCAAGAGGGATCACTTAGTGAAGGCTATCAAGAAAGGCTTCGGGGATGGAAAGACCTGAGGATTTATTTAGTCATTTGCTTACTCATTTAGTAAATATGTATTTAGCATATTTTATGTGCACGTTATTTCTTTTTTTATATTTGTAAGTTTTATTAATAATCACTTGAAGCAGAAAGAAAATAAACTAAAAGAAATAGTTCAAACCTAATTACCTAACAAAAAAGTAAACCATGTCTGTAGATTCTCCTGCTTGGCCTAAAGCCAGCTTTCCCAGCAGCAATCAGGGGGAAAGAGAGAGCAAGAGGCGGGGCTACACAAAACTTATATCCTCCCTATGTTAGCACTTAATGTGAAGTGCATGTTATTTCCTTGCTCAAAAAATCTCTGATTACCCATTAAACAAAATACAAACTCCTTGTGTAGCATCCTGCCCACGGGACTCAGACTTCTAACCCATTCTCAGACCAGCAGGTTAGCCCCCCCAGAATGCAACTGTTCCTTCTCTTGGACTTCTAGGGGTAATTCTGAGGGGTGAGGGGTGTCTCCTACTATGACTCACAAGCCCCCATCCAATGGGTACCATTATGGTCAGCTGCCCAGTTGATCTCAAAATCAATTAACCAATTAAGGAGAGAGAACAAGAACCAAAGTCCATAAACCTCCCAAACTAAGAGCACACTTTACCATCTCTGTGGGGAGTGAATTCAAATTTCAAGGGGTTGATGACCAAACCATTTCCCCTAACCAGGTTCACTTTTGAATGAAGCACAGCAGATGAGTAAGACTCTCCTGTTTGTAGGGCTATTGGCTCCATTGCTGCTGGGCTGGGGCAAGCAGGCATCATCTCCTCAGGAGTGACTCTCCAGGGTCAGGATGGAAGGACGAGAGGACACATCAAAATTTCTTCTACAGAGGACTCAGTGGATGGAGAGCCAAGCCCAGAGATGGGAGGTCCTAGGTTCAAATCTGGCCTCAGACAATTCCTAGCTGGGTGACCCTGGGTGAGTCACTTGACCCCTATTGCCTAACCCTTACCACTCCTCTGCCTTAGAACCCATACACAGTATACTCTAAGATGGAAAGTAAGGGTTTAAATTTTTTTTTCTTCTACAATAACTACAGAAAACACACCCAAAGAAATTCTGGAAATTCAGGAAAGCCAAGAAAAAATAATAAAAAGTGATTTTCCAGCCCAGGGCAGCTTAGGGAGTTCTGTGTACAATGAGTTGGGGGGCCAACAGACCAGCACGATAGAAGCAGTACCTGGTGGTGATGGTGGCAGTAGCAATGTCAGGAAGCAGCCCAATACTGGAAAGGAACTGAAAACCAGGGCAGAAAGACATCGCAGGGGACTCCTACACTAGCAATGGGTGTAGGATTGGGTACCATTTTGATAGCTTCTGCTACCTATTACCTAGTTCCAGGTCAAAATTTCAGGGCCAAGAGGAATGGTCGTGGTCTCAAGAGAGCAAGGACTCTACCTGGGTCCTGCAGACCAGAAGGGAAGTAACCAGATCTCTCCCTGGATTACGCCATATTGGAAGCACCAAAAATTTACAGCCACAGAAACTGAGTTGTGAAAGCAGCAGAAAGATATCCCCTGCCAGAACTGAATAAGCAGAACCCAACACTAATATAAAGTCCAAAGTCAAGAAGTCAACTGGAAAAATTAACCCAGACATGAAAAGCTACTATGGTGATAAGGGAAATTCAAGACAACTTGGAAACATCCGAAAGCAAAGCCTCAAAGACAATTTTGTATTGACATAAGCCCAGCAAGAATTCCTAGAAGAGAGAAAGAAAAAGATAATTTATTTATTTTTAATTTAGAATCTTTTTCCACGATTATATGATTCATGATTTTTCCCACCCCTCGTCCCTCCCGCCTCCTGAAGCTGACAAGCAGTTCCACTGGGTTATACGGGTATCATTGTTCAAAACCTATTTCCATGTTATTCATATTTGCAATAGAGTGATCTTTTAATGCCAAAACCTCAATCATATTCTCATTGAACCATGTGATTGGTCCTACATTTTTCTTCTGCAAGAAAAAGATTTTTTTACAAAAGAGGAAAAAAATAAAAGTGACTACACCAGACTCAGTAACTGTGGCTACTGGAACATTTGCTATGGACTCATGTTACTGGATGTCTGAGGGCTCTTTCAGCCTTTGGAAGCTCACAAGATTATATACAACCTTAATCCAGTGGAATTGCTTGCTTGTCATTGCCTGGAGGTAGAAGGGATGAGGGAGGGACAGCAAATCAATCATGTAATGATGGAAAAATATTTTTAAAATAAAATTATCTTTTAAAAAATTATATACAAACTGATCCATTGCCTCCATTATTCATTCTTCTAGAGGAAAAAAAAACAACAAAAAAACAGACACCACCATGCATTTTTTTTAAACCCTTACCTTCCATCTTAGAATCAATACTGTTTTTGGTTCCAAGGCAGAAGAGTGGTAAGGGCTAGGCAATAGGGGTTAAGTGACTTGCCCAGGGTCACATAGCTAGGAAGTGTCTGAGGTCAAATTTGAACCCAGGACCTTCTCTCTCTAGGCCTGGCTCTCCATCCACTGAGCTACCAGCTGCCCCCATCTCCTACCACCATGCATTCTTGATCACATGGAAGCCAGGTGGTAAGAGTAGGCAACTGGTAGCAGCAATTTTCTGCTGTCACTGCTATTACTTCCCCAAAGCTTATACCAATTCTCCTTTCTGTTTACTGGAAAGCCACCAGGAAAGGCATCTTTTTTTTTAATCTGTTCTTTTTATTGCAAAGTTTTTCTAGCTTAGTAGCCAATTAAATGGCGTTCCATTACCACACAGAAAACAGAGGATACCCGTGCATGTTCTAAAATGGGGAAAGAGCCCCTCTTTCACACACAGCCCAGAAGCAGGCCCACTAAGTCTTCACACATCGCCCACAGGGAGAGTATGTCAGGCATGCTCTAAAGACAGGTCACCATTATACTTTCATTAGCATTCAAAACTCTTCCATGTCTGGCTGTCTCTAGCCTACCATTAAACCCAATTTCATGCACGTTCTTTGTAACCTTGCAGTCACTTGATTTTTTTGGTGGTTATTATTCTTTACACTCATATATAGTGTTGTAGACGTTGGGTATGTTGTTTTCTTCAATCTGCTTTTTTCTGGATCAGATCATGTCAGTCTTTCCATCCTTCTCTATGATATTCATTCTTTTATTTATTCCTTTTGAAGTCCTTACCTTCCACCTTAGAATTAATACTATGTATCGGTTCCAAGGCAGAAGAGTGGTAAGGGCTAGGCAATGGGGGTTAAGTGACTTGTCCAGGGTCACATAGCTGGGAAGTGTCTGAAGTCAGATTTGAACCTGGGACCTCTCCTTGCTCAGCCTGGTTCTCCAACCACCGAGTCATCCAGCTGCCCCTTCATTGTCTTTTATGATACAGTCATATTCTATTATATTCACACACCAAAATTTGTTTAGCTATTCCCCAGGTGACCGAAATCTACTTTGTTTCCAGTTCTTTGCTACTGAAAGAAAATGTCATTATAAATTTTTTATTGTGTAAATGTCCTTCTTATCAATGGTCTCCCTGGCGTATATACGCTTAGTAGTAGGACCTCTGGGTCAAGGGGTTTAGACAGTTTAGTCACTTCATTTGAATAATTTTGAATTCTTTTCAAATGTTTTCATTGTTTTCAAAAATGGTTGCACTGATTGACAGCTCCAAATGGGTGTTCTTTTTATATTAGTGAACAATCCTCTAAAGCCATATCTCATCTCTAGGTAGAATTTAGCCTCCATTATGGCAGGAATTGTTTTCTCATTGTCTCCGCATCCCCAGTGCTTAGCACAACGCCTGGAATATATAGCAAGTGCTAAATAGTTTGCTGAACTGAAAATCATCACACTGAAACCGTGTTTGCATCAAGACATCTTGCTGAAATTTAGGAAGTAGCTTTTTGACATCAAGTTATTTGCCTTGGCTTTGCTGCTAGCAGCAATGCAACAAGCCAGGGCACTCCAGAAGGATTTATGAGAAAGAACACTAAACACATTGAGAGAAAGAATTATGGGAGTAGAAATACAAAAGTAAAACATATGACAGCACATGTATATATGGGGATGTGATTTGGGGCTTAGGCTTTAAAAGATTGCTCTTTATTTATTTTTTTTCCCCTTAAACCTTGACCTTCCATCTTGGAATCAATACTGTGTATTGGTCCCAGGGCAGAAGAGTGGTCAGGGCTAGGCAGTGGGGGTCAAATGACTTGCCCAGGGTCACACAGCTGGGAAGTGTCTGCATTCAGATTTGAACCCAGGACCTCCTGTCTCTAGGCTGACTCTCAATCCACTGAGCCACCCAGCTGCCCAAAAGATTGCTCTTTAGCAAAAATGAATAATATGGAAATAGGTATCAAATGGCAACATTTGTACAACCTGGTGGGATTGCTCGTCGGCTCTGGGGTGGAGGGGAGAGGGAAAGAAAATGAATCATGTGAACATGGAAAAATATTTTAAAATAAAAATTAAATTAAAATATTTTTATCTGCTTTGCATGAGTTATTCAGCTTCTCTGGGCCTCACTTTCCTACAAGTTAAGTGGGACTACTATATACCATATCTGGAATCCTATATATACTAAATCTCACTGATTTGGACTCCTGGGGAAACCAGCCATCTGAATGAATTGAAAACAATTTTCACGGCATATTTTAAAATTCAATTCAATTTCATTTCTTTGAAATAAGCATACAAATTATCAGCTGCTCTGATATTGGCATACATGTGTTCCGAAAGACAGGTTACTTATAATTAGCATTGTGTTCAATCGTACAAACGGAAATAAAAGTTCTCTAGTAGATTAAACATTCCTTTGCCTATCTTGTTCCAACTTTTCTACCTTTCTTTCCCCAGCCTGCCTGCCATGAAATATGAAAGGTTAAACTTTAGCTAATCCAATGTCTATATGATCACAAATGAGGTCAGAATGAATGTCATACTACTGGACTGTTAGCTCTATGAGGGTCGAGACTTCTGCACAGAATAGCCTCCTTTGAAAAATACTGTACAGGGGGAAGCTGGGTGGCTCAGTAGATGGAGAGAAGGGGCCAGAGACAGGAAGTCTTGGGTTCAAATCTGACCTTAGATACTTCCTAGCTGGGTGACCCTGGGCAAGTCACTTAATCCCCATTGCCTAACCCTTATTGCTCTTCTGCCTTGGAACCAATACACAGTATTGATTCCAAGATGGAAGGCAAGGATTTTTTTTAAAGCATTGTAAAAAAATAGATTATTATGTGATACCCAGTGGAATTATGTGTCAGCTATGGGAGAGGTGGGGGGGGAGGGGGAGGGAGGAAAAGAAAATAATTTTTGTTTCCAATGAATAATGTTTGGAAATGACCAAATAAAATGTTTATTAAAAAAAAAGATGGGCAGGGATCTACTAAAATAAAATAAAAGATTATTATTCATATTTTGCAGGGCAGAGGGAGCAAAGGAAGTTTAGTTGGTATAAGAACACCTTATCACTAGTTCACAGGTTTTGCTGCTTCTCCATCAGGTAATGGAGGATGCACGGAGGAGGATGAAAATGCAGTTCTCAAGTTGAAGGATTTTGGAACTGGTGCAGCTACTTCTAGTGTGCATCTTATTTTTATTTAAAACTTACGTTTTCTGTCTTATCAATACGAAGTATCGGTTCAAGGTAAGAGCTTGAAGTGTCTCAGATCAGATTTGAACCCAGGACCTCTGATCTCCAGGCTTCATTCCATTTAGCTACCCTTAAAGTTTCCATCTTATTGAATGAACAGCCTGGAGGCCCTTCATTATCTCCCTCAGGATTATTGAGAGTTAAAATGAGAATGAGTATGAATTCTGAGATGGAAGGTTAGGGTTTAAAAAAAAGGCTAGATAGATGGCTAGTGAGAGATAGGAAGAAACAGCAGGTTAAGAGTTTAGTTCATGTGGGAGTAGAAACACAGGAGTAAAACATTTGCTTGATCACATGGTTCGGTGGGGAAACACCCTTCAATTGGGGAATGGCTGAACAAATTGTGGTATATGTTGGTGATGGAATACTATTGTGCTCAAAGGAATAATGAATTGGGGGGATTCCTTGTGAACTGGAACAACCTCCAGGAATTGATGAGTGAAAGGAACAGAACCAGGAGACCATTGTACACTGATGCACTGTGGTACAATTGAATGTAATGGACTTCTCTACTAGCAGCAATGCAATGATCCAGGACAATTCTGAGGGACGTATGAGAAAGAACACACTCCACATCCAGAGGAAGAACTGTGGGAGCAGAAACACAGAAGAAAAACAACTGCTCGATCACATGGGTCTATGGGGCTATGATTAGGGATGTAGACTCTAAATGATCACTCTAGTGCAATTATCAATAATATGGAAATAGATCTTGTTCAGTGATACATGTAAAACCCAGTGGAATTGCATGTTAGCTATGGGAGGGGGGAGTAAGGAGGGGAGGAAAAGAACAGGAATCATGTAACCATGGAAAAATATTCTTAATTTTTTTAATGAAAAAAAAAATTTTAAGAATTTAAACAAATGGGGCTAAAACATGCCAACAGGATATATTAATTTTAAAACAAGGTATAGCACCTTGCAGACATCTGTGCTGGAGCCCAGGCCTTTGCTTAGGCTACTGGATATTAACCTCACCAAACCTAACATGGTTTCCACCACTGCTTCTAGCTCAGCCATCATCGGCCACAGGCAGTCCTCTAGCATCATCATGGCAATGCCGGCAAGATCATCATAGTGATGGAGAACTGTTCTCAAGGAAGCTTTTTTTCCCCCCTCTCAACTATCCCCAACTATTTCTTCCATAGCTGTGGAAAACTTTCTTCACGTCTGTCTGTTCTCACATTGCAGAATGCCTGGGCTCACGCTTGGCATCATCCTCTTGTTGAGTTCCGTATTCTTGCTTCCACAAATGACTAGGCTGCAGCACTAAGTTTAGGATTGTGAAATAAATAAAAACTCAACACTACCCAGAAGGAAAATGAAGATTATTACAGATCAGAGGAGAACGTCCATCTTTATGCTTTAGAATGGTTTTTGTGCTTTTATGCATGAAATTGGTCAGGATTACACTGCAGGACATAATACAGTGGGAGGAGCACTGGATTTCAAATCAGGGGTTTATGAGGATGAAACTTGGGTATTTGGGGGGTAATCCTGTCCCTTCCATGGGCTCGAGTCCCCTGAATTCTATCAAATGAGGGTGGAAGATTAGAAGTGATAACGACCTACACAACAGCAATGCTAGGAGACAACGGAGATCCACTATTCTCGGAAATAAATTCAGTCTCCACTACCAACCTCAAGCAAAGCATCTTGGGATCTCCAGACTTGGGGATCGGTTCACAACAATTTTTTTTTCTTTCCTTACCCCTCCTCAGCCTCAAGCCTTATGTCTATCAATCAATGATTCTGTGACAGGGAGGCTGCCTTCAATCAATAGTCTGAAGTACCCTCCACTTTTTGTGGGACGAGAGAAAGATGGAGAAGAATTGGACAGAGAGGATGCAGAACCACAGCTGGACCAGGAGACTCTGGTGAGATCTTCACTGGCAAGTCACATAATCTCTCTGGGCATAGATGAACAACAAAAAAATGAGAATAACACCTGGAGGAGTATGCACCTCACAATGCTTTAAAATTGCATCAGCTATTATTATAAAGGGCTATCTGCCAAGTGCCACTACTTCTGCCAGACATCCTCTGTGGAAATTCTACTTGGCATTGAGGAATTTGCCCCATCTTTAAGGGGAAGGCCATTTATGACTCCATGAGTCAGTAATACTAATTACTAGGGATGAATTTATGTGATGTGGCCAAGGAAGTTAGAGAGAAACCAACACAAAATAATTTTTAAACATTTTAATTTCAAATTCCCTTCCCACCCCTCCCCAAAAAGACATGGGTCTGAACAACAGTCATAAAAAGGAGATACAAACACAAGAGTCAAATGTCTCCCGCACCAACACTTACAAAAAAACTGGGAATTGTACATGGGATTTCCAAACAGGACCTGCAGCAGCTACTAATGTCTGAATACAAGAGTCCAAACATGCCTATTAATACAATATATACAGACAATCCCCATTCTGTAACTAATCTACAGGTACATCCAAACATCCCCCCACCCCCCACCCCCAAGAAAAATACCAAAACACACCCAAAGTGCATTTGTTATGTTTATATCAAAACATCTTCCCCATACTCTTCCCCGTTTAAGATTGGCCTGCAAGTCTATTTTTAACCATTTAGTACATTTTAATAGTTTATGAAAATAAATTATACAGCAACTATTTTAATAAATTAAGCACAAAAAAGATAGGGAATAAGGGAGAGGTGGGGAGAAAAATGCATCCAAACGAGTGGGAAAAGAAGCCAGGTCACTTTGGGCTGGTGGTAGTGAGGATGATTTCAAGAAGGGTAGGAAGTTGGGGATGGGAGGGGAAGGGGAAAGGACTGGTTAGCTTCTGGTTGTGAACTAGCAAACAACCCGAGCCCAGATTTGGATACCCTACTTTTAAAGTTTCCCTAGAACACCAATGGACAGAAGTGGTTTTGTCAACGACACCACCAGTTTCTGCATTCGAACAAGTTCAACTGCCAAGAGAGCAGTGTCTGGATTTTTATGTTCTTTGGAAGATTCACGGTGCAACTTGGAGGGGTTAGAACCTTCCCAAGAGAGAATCCTGGGTGGGAGAAATAAAGCAGATGTTTTTGATCCATTTCTACAGGCTTTGGAGCTAAGGCAGAGAAGACCCCAGCTTCTGAGCGGAGGCCCTATGTCTGTGATTGACTGCTTTAGGTTTTGGCGAAGGGTATAGAAGCTGTGTTTTCCTTGAATTCCTTGTCTAGGGGCAATTAAGATCGCAGTCCAGCTGCGACCAGGCATTTAAATCTATCCTACTATTGTTGGCTGCCTTATTCCTTCTGGGCTGCTGCCTCATGCCCTTAATGTGGGAAGTGTTCCATGGACTCTTGAAGATGAGATGAAATACAAATGACAGTGAGTCAACAAACCCAGCATGTAGGGCTGGTTCAACAGAGACCGATGGAGAAGAATGGGAAGAATGGGGAAGGAACATGGCAGCAGCACCAAGCCAGGAAGGGGAAAAGGAGGAAAGAGGACAAATACGGAAACGGCACGTAACCTGCATGTAAAGAAAAGGTTTTCCTGGTAAGTCAGAAAATAAAACTTCAAAAACAGCGCATCACCATTTCTGTTTTAACTGCAGCACCTGGATCCCCAGTTTCCCTGACTTTGTGGCTTAACCCCTAACTCCCCCCCCCCCCCAATCTATCACTTCTAAATCCTCCTTTAGATTGTGCTAAGCTAAGGATCACATTTCCCAGGTTGAAATTGGATGTCCCAAGGCCTTCGGTATTTGACTCTGCCTTCTAAAGTTTTATGACCCAATAACCCGTAAACAATTATTATACGGGTCATTTTAAAGGGAGAGGGGGAGGTTGGTTCATTTATTTTTTTCTTTTTAAATAAAAAAAGTTTTACTCCCCAGGAGCAAATAAATCATTTTGAACTACCAATTAACACTGCTGCAGTGAAAAGAAAGATGGCTACATGTATGCAATAGCACAAATTCAGTGTAAGACCAGCTATGTTGGAGACTATCGATAAAAATCACTTCCCCTCTCCCTCCTCTGACCCCTCCCCACCCCCCACAAACCAAACCAAAAGATTCCCATAGGGAAAATGTCTAACTCCAAAGCTCCTCCCTCAGGGGCAGAGGACATTGTCTTAAGCTCAGCAAACATGTCAGGTCTTCCCCCCAACAGAGATGTTCCCAACTGTCCGAATGGCGGGTAACAATTCTGTAAGTGAAGACAAACATGCACCCAGACCTTCAAACTTCTCAGAACCACTTCATGGTCCTTCAACCCCAGAGCTCAAAGGGAAGTTAGAGGCAACAAGGAAGGTAAAAGAAAACAAAACCATTTTTCTGCAGAGAGCAGAGGGCTACAGGAAATTGAGGCTGTTCCAGGAGCCCAGAGGAAAGACCTGAGAGGCGGGGCCTTGGTCCTAGCATGTGTCTCTCTCCTTTTGCCTCATCTCTAGCACCTCTTCTGGGAGTCCTGACCTTCCCCAACTCTTCTTGGGAGCAGAGTAGGTTGGAAACTCTTGTCACTTCCACACTGTTCCCAATTGTAACCAGGAGAAGGGGTTTATATAAGCAGCGCTACTAGAAATAGAACGGAGTTGGCCCCATCCACCACCCCTTTCCAAGTTCCTTCCCTGAGGCAGCTCCAGCTCCAGTGGGTTCCAATCATTCTATCTAGGCAAAGGGCTAAGTTCCCAGGCCAAGGCCATCATTATTGATCAGGAGCCTCGAAGCCATCTGTCCTCACCCATAGATGTGTGTCTCCCCACAAGTCCCACCCCCCACCCCCATCGCAGCATACAAATTTCAAGTAATAGCAAGTTATAGCAGTAGTTGTCACTAGCTCATATAAGTCTAAGTCTATTCCTGTCCCAAGGAAGGTTACAGTAGATAACGGACAAGAGGATTAATTTGGTGAGACTGCTTTGCAAGGCAGCCCCTTGATGCAAATGACATCAATTGTCCTAGCTGCTCCTTTAGGAAATGATGGGTCTTCTGTCTTTTCCAGTTTCTATGACTTAAAAAAGAAAATGGTAGGGAGGGAGGGAATGAGTCTGTGAGTAGCTTACCGTTTTCATTGAGTTTAACATGAATGAGGAAGAGGTAGGTAGGTAGGTCAGTCTAATTAGAAGGTTTCTAGGGAAGGGGGGAGGGCATGAAGGGCATATATTATTGGCACAGCTGCTCAGCCTCTCCTTGTTCTACTTCCAACCTCTTGGGCCTGATTTTTCAGGGTCACCTCAGGCAATCCTATTCTACTCTCTGCTTTCCAGACTCACTTCCCAAGGACAACCAAGTTCCTGTCTACCCTCTTCTGTTCTACCATCCACTGTTGGGGCATGAGCACACCACACAATGAGTTGCTCCTACAACTAAGGAGAAAGAAAGCGAGTAGGGGAAAACTGTCCATTTTTCAGGTCAGTTTGACATAATATAACGAAAATTCAAACTCCTTCAGAGAAAAGGACATTACACATTCCTTCCTCAGCTGTCCCTGTGAAACCCTGGGGGTCTGGGGGGGGTGTGTGTGTGGCAGCCTTCAGAGGGTCCTGTAAGGCCACTAGGGAAGGGGAAGGTGGCTCATCTAAATGATGGTATTCAGATCCAAGAGGATCTCTAACTCTAGGCCAATGAGCTGGTAAGAGGAAAAAAAGCTCAACACTGATGTTATGTCAATAGGATGGCTTGGGGCTCTGTGCTTCCCAAAATGTCACTCATTTTCATCTCTGTGCATTTACTCATACTCTGTCCCTTTCTGCCTATTCCAATCCCACCAAATCTTCAAAACTGTCAAGTTTCACATGACTGAAGCCTTCCCTGCCTGTCCTAGTCCACAAGGACCTCTCTCTTAACTCCTATCACACATCTGTACTACAATCTAGTGACTGATTCTACATGGCCATACTGCTTTCTAAATGCTTTGTGTAATGCAAAGTTATTTCCCCAAAATTCCCCTCTAGACTTAGGGCAGATTCCAGACTTCTTTTGTAATCCCGTTAGTACCTTGAAAACAGTATAGGTTCAATTTTTCATTAGCAATAGCCAAAGAAAATAGGAGTTGAGCATCTGCCTTCTAATGACCACACAGGACTTTAAACTCTCCTCTGTAAGGTCAAGGTTCACAGGAACTAAGCTTATTTCTTCAATGAAAGTGCTGCTCTAAAAATCACAGAAGGGAGTTGGGCATTATGATATGTATGCAGTGGTGAGCTACCTTGATGCTGCAAAGCAGATTTCCCAGGTATCTTTGTGCCCTTTTAAAGATTTACAGCTTGGGAGACCAGCCATTCAGAGTGGGGAACACATAACAGGAGGAGTCATTACCTCAGCCTTCAGTAGTCAATGTTTCCAGATGAGGTATTTCTATAAATTACTTAAACACACTGAGGGCCTCCCCCCCAAACTTTCAGGAAACCACAAGCTTGGTTTGCTAACACCAAGACAAAGTTGAGAAACACAGGGGAACTGTGAAGACAGTTTCACGGAGCACCTATTGCAGAGTATTAACAGTCTTTTATATACTATGGTCCTTCTTAGATCAGAACATTTTATAAGCTCATGTCTTAATATGAAGTCTCATTTCAGTCAACTCCACGTGACAACAGTCTCAAAAGCTTATTATCCAGTCGTGTGATGGGCACCTTTGGGACAAATTTTAAGCTTCCAGAAAGCCTCCCTCTCAAAAGGAAGACTTAAGGAAAGAAAGCCAAGTACTGGACTGGACTTCTAATCAAAAGGAGGGTAGTGATTTGTGGTGCTCTCCCCATCTCCACCACCTCTCACCTCCATAAAAGCCCTGGTTGCTCATAGACAGTATGTTTGGAAATAAAGCCACTATTTGGTTTCTTGCTATCTCCCTGGCCCAGAAGTAGAATGGAATGCTTAGACAGGAAGATAAACTTTAAATTATGAGATTTAACGTTCTGCTGATCAGGTCTTAGGATCTTACATTCTGGAAATAGCATCTCTAGAAAAAGTGTGATGGTTTTGTCCTTCACCTCGATCCTCATTCTATCTAACTTGCTAATTGATGAGGAGGGAAATCCTAAATTATGAAGATGGTCTTTTCATGAAGAATCTGACACCACGATTGGGGCTTTGAAACATTCAAGCAACAATTAAAAAAAGAAACAATTTCCTTAGTGGAAGTGATGAGATATATATTATCATGTTCAGAGTAAAATGTGCTGTTATAGGAGAGAAGGAAGAATTGAAATGGTTTTTTTTACTTCTTCCTAGTTTACAAGGAAGAACAGAAGTACCCTGAGGTCATGGATTTCAGGAAATAGGTAGAGCAAATTTTAAAAGCTTCTAAATGTCAGAGGCATGTGATTTTAAGATCACAAACCTCAAATAGGTGTGAAAAGACTTTGAATACACTGCAAACAATATCCATGTCAGTATTCTTCCCACAATATTTTGTTCCATAATAGTCTGCCCTTCTTCATCAGAATCCACAAGGTACCTATTATTTTGTACAAAAAGCTCTTAATTAGAAACTTCAGTTCATCCTCCCATCCTCCCCTAGGCCTCTATCATTTATGACATGTTTTCTCCACTGTAGAGCACCATGGCTAACACTAAAGGGTCTGTTTGTAAGCCCTTTCTTTTCATTGACTGGGACTGCTTTTACCCAAACCCACCCCAAATCCAATGGGCACAAACCCTAGGTGCTCTTAAGACTGTTTTCCATACTGAAAATGGAAATATCAAAAATAAAACTTCTGAAAAAGAAACAGTGCTGAGACTTTCTCCAGTTTTCCGAGGAGCTGATCCAGTTGTATGATCCCAACAGGGGATTCAGAGCTGGCGGCCAGCATTCCCACCTTGGGAGCTTTGTTGCTGTGTGCTTCTTCTATGCCTTATCTGGGAGTCAAACATTTTGTACAGAAAGTTCAAACTGCTCCTCCTTCCCATTTGCTCTTCTCTTCCCTTATCAACCATGTAGCTTCATTTTGGTTCTTTGCAGCTGGAGCTTGGCAACCAAAATACCTGTTGGAAAAAGAAAAATGAGGACAAAGTCTTAACATTCTTGAAGCAGAATGGATACTGTCAAACACTAAAATGAGATGGGTACCAGTGGCACCAACAAAAATATCAAGACAACTCATTACTGAGATAACCCAAGAGTAGACATCCTATGGCAATGGTAACAGAGTGGAACCTTTTCTTGGTAGCTTATTCTATGACTCCCTACTATCTTTTTCTCAATCTCCCCCAAAACATTCCCTGAAGGTCTCATACCCTTCTAGTTTCTCCTATATAGGCTCATGAATGGCCCTTGTAGTCAATGCACAGCTATGAATATTGCCTTGAGATTACAAGAATCCATAACCACTGATTTTGTACAGGCTGCCAGCTATTTAGGAAAGTTACACCAAATGATCAAGAAAGAAGCTGTTGAATTTGGCTGTTTTAATTTTGAACTGGTCCTGATTTAAGAAGGGTTTTATCGGTCAGGACTCAAAAGCAGACTAACAAGTACCACAACCATGGGAGTCTCCTAAGTCAAAACATGTACAAAAGGAACCTTACAGTGCTATTACTATTCAAGTGTAATGGATTATCTGTAGAGCTTTAAGAAAGCCAAACTCTCTGTGACTAATAAGGTAGTCAGGCTGAATGGGGATGTGAAGAGTAAATTTCTCTCTTAAAAAAGATGGACATGGAGATGTTGATGACCTTGGGAATACTTTTTTTTTTTTCCAGTAGCCCAATGAAATGATTCTACTAAGAGAGAGCTGTCCAATAAAGTCACCACTTGGACCAAGTGATGGAGGGGGAGGGGGCAGAGAGAGAGGAAGATAGAAGAGGAGACAGTAGTGGTGGCAAATCAAAAAATAACAGGAGATGCCAGCACTTCTTGACTGCTGTTCTGATGCACTAAGACTGCATATACTTCCAGCCCTTATTGTACACATATCCTAAAATTATTACATAGAAAGATCCTATTGGTTATTACATACTACATTGGTTACTACATTCCCAAGATCATCAACTACAAATAATAGATACTATTTCACTAGTAGAGTGAAAGCAACACCAAAATTGGTACCCGAAGACCAAATTTTAGTCCTACCTTCTCCTATGCTTTGGGCTTTGGTTTATAAATCTGTAAAATTAAAATAGGACTAAGAAGTCTCTAGGAGTATTTCCAGTTGCAATTTACCTAAATCTTGCCCAAATCCTACTATTAGGATCCCCTTGCTCTTACTGGTCTATATACTGCCCCTGCTCAAGAGCAATTTAGAATATTGAGATTCAGAAGGAAAGGCGCATGAATAGCCTTAGCAAAAGGAAACCATAGTGTAATGGAATATTCTGGCATTATAAGGAAAATGAACAGGATGAATCTGGAAAGACCTATATGAACTAATGCAAAGTGAAGTGAGCAGAAAAGAACAATGGATACCATAACAGAAATATTATACGATGATCAACTGTGAAGGACTAAACCATTATCAGTAAAGCGAGTCTCTAAGATAACCACAAGGGACTCATGATGAAAATTCTCTTCACATCTAAAGGAGTTGTTAAAGAGTCTGAGTGCAGATCAAAGCATGCAATCTTTTTTTTTTTTAAACCCTTACCTCCTATCTTAGAATTGGTTAGAATCGGTGTATTGGTTCCAAGGCAGAAGAACAGTAAAGACTAGGTAATGAGGGTTAAATGGCTTGTCCAGGACCACACATAACTAGGAAATATCTGAGGCCAGATCTGAACCTGGGACCTCTCATCTCTAGGTCTGGTTCTTGATCCACTGCCCCCAAAGCATGCCATCTTACACTGTATTTCCTTTGCGAGATTGTTATTGTATGTCTGGTATGTATCTTCTACCATGACATGAGAAATACGAAAATATGAATTACATGAGAGTTTAGGTATAACCTATATCAGATTAGTCATTGCCTTAGGGATGGGGAGGGAAAAGAATAAGAAAATAGGAACTTTAAAATATCAAAAAAAAATTGTCAAAAAGTGTTTCTACAGGTAACAAACAAAAAAAAAATTCAGAGGCAGTCTAGTTTTATAAAAAGGAAATCATAGACCCACTAAAATGTGTTGTATGAATATGTACATATATTTATATGTGAAATTATTGCTCCTTTATTATCAAATGATAGCAGGATTGAAAAATCGAAAGGGCTCCTTTTTCACCTTAAGAAAAGATACACCTGTAAAGATAGTGTTTGGGTCTTTGGGGAGAGAGAGACAATTATTAACCCCAAAAAACCCCATCTATCATCTTAAGTAGGAGGGCAGGAGCACACTGACAAATACAATCCATGGAGCATTGATTTAACATGTAGCAAATATTATCAATACTTAAAAAAAAACAAAACCCTAACCTTCCAGCAATTTCCCCTTTTTTTCCTCCATTCTTTAACATTCCTTATTAAGAAAAATTTAGAATTCAGCTACATGAATAGAAGATGCCAAGGACTTTTATATTAAGAAAATTAGCAAGTCAGACAAAGGGAAAATCAATTCTTTAAGTGGCTTTTCTGATTAATCAACTGTCTCTAATAATTTGTTTTTTTTTTCCTGTGGTGCAAATGGAACTCTGGAAAGAGGTGATAGTTGCCCACCCTATTTTCTGGGTTCTTGGCTACAGTTACTCTTTGATTGAAAATGCAGCCCTAGCGACACTTAATTTAATGGTGAAGAGAGATTTTCGTTGGTTTCTAATATTACATATTAGTTGTGGAGTGTGAAGGAAACCAACAATTATCCTCCACCACAGATGACTGTACAGGTGAATTAATTTAGGGAGATCATCTTCCTAGCAACAGACATGGAAACTCTTGCCCCATTTAATATCCAGCATCATTTTTATTTACAGGTGCTTGTATCTTTCTCTATAAATATTCATTCCATGTTTCGTAGTCATGTCATATGTCTTAAGGCATCAAGGCAGAAGTGAGAAGAACAATGTATTTAGAGTTGCAAGCCTGGGTTCAAATCCTAGCTCTGACATTTACTATCTATAAGACTTTAGCCAAATTGTTTCATTTCTCTGAGACTGCTTCTCTCGATGTGTAAAATACCTTGAGAGAAAGAAGGCTCTTAATATAGGGCTCAGTTCAGAGAGAAGGTGTTCAATTTTCACACCTCTTAAGTCACTTAGTGGGGAATGGGGTAAAGAGGACATACCTTACCTGACAGCAACACAACTGTCATGGGGGCCCCTCGCTACGTAGAGGGCTCCACCTCCGGCTTCTGTTTTGAAATGAGTTGCGCTTCCTTCAAGGACAGATATACTTCTTCTTGAGGATCATAGTAGTAGAACTTTCTGATGTAAGAGATCAGAGGCCTGGGACACAGAATTGGCATAAGAAAAATAAGGCTCTATTATTTCCCCCCTCTCTCTTCTCCACTCCTTCCATCCCTGTAAGGACAAGGAAGATTATTCTCAATTGTCCTTCATACAGATCCAACAAGATCCCTGTCTTCTACTTTCAACCATGGCTACTTCTCTGGCTTCATTCTTCTAGAGTCCTGATATTACTTCTACCATGTTCTTCCCCACCCAACTTTCCATAGAGATTGCTAAGTATACACAAACATCCTTCTCTCTGGATGCATACCACAGCTCCAGAGTTAAGTGTTAGGAAGAAATAGACCTGGAAAGGTAATAAATGAGAATATTTGATGCCAAGAGCCATCTCTGGAATTTGAGTCAATAGGCTTTATCAGGACATGCATTTATCTTTTCTCATATCTGCCCCCACCCCACCCATCCCCACCGCCTTCAAATGCCAACATACTTCGGCAAAGGAAGATCTGGGATGTGATCTATTCGGACAAGCTGTCGGATCCGAAAGCGGCAAAGATGCTGGAGAGATTTGACATTGCTGAATCTGGACACAGGATAGAGCAGCTGGACTGGAGTTGGTGGGAGCCCTTTAGAAAAACAAACAAGAAATGGGGGAAAAGTTCAAATGTAAATTGAAGCTACCAGCAATGTCACTTAAGAGAACTAAGGGTAGAAGAAATGGACATTTCTGAAGCTCTAAAATACAAGTTCTTTGGACAAGAAAGTCTTGGAAGAGAAAATTTATTTCCTCAAAGATAACTAATCTCCAAGTTTCACTGGCATATTTAAAATCTTTTCTAACTTGTCATAGTCTTCCTCCCTTGCATAGCTTTTAACAGTTGATGGTCTTCCCTCCTGAGAATAACCCTGTGAATAGTGTCAACCTGAAAACTCATGTCTGAAACCAAGAAATAATTCTTGGACCTTGTGGGCTCCCTGCCGTATGTCCATAGGTAAGGAACAAAAACACCACTGCCAGACAAGGAGGCAAGGTAAGAGGCAACATAGGATATAGTGGAAAGAGCACTGGACTTGAAGTCAGGAAGACCTGAATTCAAATCCTACCTAACATATTTAGTAGTTGCGCGATCTGAGCAAAATTATTTAATCTCTCTGGACTTTAGTTTTCTCATCTGTAAATTGAGAAACTTGGCTTTGATGTCCTCAATTGCCCTTTCCTTCTCAAGATCTGGAAAAAATGTTCAAATACTAGCTGGATAATAAAGTGACTATAGCTATAATCAAAATTAACAAGCATATAACCCTCTCAGAGATTTTTCTTGATATTCTCAAACTTTACTCATCTGGAGAAAATCACAAGTCATTTAATCCTCTACAAAGCTTTTAAGAATTAGATGTGTATCCCCCATCTTTTCCCCCTTTAGTTTTATCCTTCCCATGATTTATTGGCAATTCTAGGATCTTTCTTAGGGCACCCCAAATATCTTGGGAATTATGTGTGAGGATTTCAGAATAGGTAATTTCCTTTAGGAACACTTAGTTTTATTTGAATTGTCACCATAAACTATGTGACTTTCATTAAGAAAAAAAATTTATCTTTTGGTGTGAGGAGAATGGAGTTTATTAATGGAGCTTTATGATTTCCTAAAGGCAATGTAATATGTTCTTTTCCTTTTGTTAAATTCTGAGTCTAGAAATTGGTGGAACCTTGGGAGATGAAAACACTAAACATAATGAAGAAATACAGTGGGTTAAGAGAATCCCAAGTAAACACAGATGTAAAAAGAATAATAATAATAATAACCCCACAACAAGAACCTAGAGAATCTTAGAGGCTTAACCCCAAATTCAATAAGAAGAGCTAGAAAAATGAATAGATTTTAAAAATTGAATTATTTTTAAAAATAGCTGACAGAAAAAAAGGAGGATAACTTAGATCAAAATTTGGGAAATACTTATAAAACTAATAGACACATTGCAAAACAGAAACAAGCAATCAGAACTCGGTGACTCCATAAGACAATAAAGGATGTTACGACAAAGCCAAAAAAAAATTTTTAAAGAGAATATGGAAAGTATCTACTATCAGAGAATATTAGACCTGGAAAACAAATGGATAAAAGATAGTTTAACAATTATTAGACTACTTGAAACCATGATTTAAAAAACGTACAAATTTTAAGTCAGCATAAAAGACTTCCCAGATCTTTTAAAACCCAGAGCAAAAATTAAAACAAAATCCACCAGATGGACTTAAAAGTAAAATCTATCAAAACAAACAATTACATCTGTGTGGGATGAAATTTGTGCATTATTCCCCGATATACATTGAGTAGTATTAGTAATTATAGATTGGCAACTTCCTACAGAAAAATAGTGAAGTTAGGTGCCCTCCACTAGGAGATATCAAACTCTCCTTCTGAAGAGTAAAAGAAACCTCCTCCCCAAGTAGTTTCACACATATATATTAATATAGGCCTTTAATATACTCTTTTTTCAAATGTAGCTAAGAGACTGCCCCCCCTTTTCTTCTATTCCTGTGGGAAGAAGTTTAGGGGTGACATACGAAAGAAATCTCAAAATTTACAAGTTATAATCTTGACTACATGTTCCAAGTAATGTTTCAAAAGAGTTGTTTTAGCTTGAATTGTTGCAGTCTGATAAATCCTTCGACAGGTCTAAAATCCTGACTCAAACCTAAGGAATATTCTCATATGCTTAGAAACATCAGAAGTGTTGGGAAAGGATTGAGGAGAATAGAAGAAGGAAGGTAGAATAAGATACAGATGATGGGAAAGTCGAGATAGCACTGTGTTAGATCCCTATAAAATCTGAGCAAACCTAGCCCTAGACATCGATGTGGACTCTCGGGCTCTCTCTCCGTCTCCCTCCCTCCTCAGTTCCCCCACACACACCTTGTGAGGGATACTGGCTATGCCCAGTCAAGTATTCCCTCATCCTTAGCCTCAACCCCCCCCTTATGAGGATGCTGTCTAGATCCAGGTAGCATTGCTCACTCGACCCCCGCCCCTTCACACTTCTGAATAAAGCCACATGAATTCTGCTAATATCAAGTCTCCTGTCTGTTAATTAAGAGTGATTTTAGGGATACAAGCCCCCCCCCGAATTTTACTCCACATATATTTAACATAAAATATTGCCAAAAAAGAGAAAGGATGGATCACATCAAACTTTTCTATAAAGCAAATATGATTATAATATCAAAATCCCAGGGAAATAATGAAGAGAAATAAAACTATTGACTGGTGTCTCTAATGAACATCAACATAAAAATATTCATTAAAGTTTTAACAAAGATGAATTAACTTCATTATATTTTTAAAGAATATGCACAATGTACAAATCCCTATTGATTATATAGAGAAATGCAAATGACTGAGTTACCACCTCATACCTAGGAAATTGACTACTAATGACACAAAAGGAAAATGATAAAGGTTGAAGATGTGGGAAAATTGGTACACTACTGTGCTATTGGTGGAGTTGTGAACTGGTTCAACCATTCTGGAAAACAATCTGGAACTATGCTCAAAAGGCTATAAAAACTGTGCATTCCCACTGACCCAGCAATACCACTAAACTGGTCTGTATCCCAAAGAGATAAAAAAAAAAAGGTGAAAAGGAACTATATAGGGGCAACTGGGTAGCAAAATGATTAGAAGTACCAGACCTAGAGTCAGGAGGATTTAGGTTCAAATCTAACTTCAGACACTTCCTAGTTGTGTGTCCCTGCACAAGTCACTTAATCCAGACTGCCTAGCACTTGCCGCTCCTTCTGCCTTGGAATAAAATAGAAAAGTTTAGAAAATGAGAAAAAAAGGACCTATTTTAGCAAAAATATTTATGGCATTTAATTTCTAATATTTTTAGTTCAAAATCTTTCCCACTCTCTTCCCTATTAGAAAATTAATGTCACAAATTGCTTTTACATGTAATTGAGAAAAAATGAAATATTACTGAAAAGGAAAAGACTATACATGATGATCACATTATATACCAAAAATGCAGAACTGATTCCACGGATTCAATATTAGGAGAACTAAAACATTACAGCTCTTCTACCTTGGAATTAGTTCTTGGTATCAATTCTAAGACAGAAGGTATGGATCATTTTTTTTTAAAGGGGGTTAAAAAAAAAAACTACCTAAATTCCACTTCACATATATCAGATTATCCAACATGACAAAAAGGGAAAATGACATGATGAGGAGTTGCAGGAAAATAGCTACGCTCTAACAATGTTGTTGATGTGAATTGGCCCAGGAATTCTGGAAAACAACTTAGAATGAAGTCCCTCTAACCCAGCAAAATCATTATTAAGCCTATATGCCAAAGAAATAAGAGGAAAAGGTAAAGGAGCCATATGTACAAAAACTGTTTACAGGGCAACTAGGAAGCACAGTGGATAGATCACTGGACCTGGAGTCAGGAGGATCTGGGTTCAAATCTGGCCTCACACATTTCCTAGTTGTGTGACCCTGGGCAAATCACGTAACCCCAATTGCCTAGCCCTTGCCTCTCTTCTATTTTAGACCTGATACTAAAACAGAAAATAAAGATGAGAAGGGAAACAACAAACTGGAGGGGGGGAGGGGAACACATTTCTCTGACAAAGGTCTAATTTATCAAATTTGTAGAGAATTAGGTCAAATTTATAAGAATATAAGCCATTCTCCAATTGATAATGGTCAAAGGATATGAACAAGCAATTTTCAGATGAAGAAAGTCAAAGCCATCAATAATCATATGAAAAAATGTTCTAAACCATTCTTGATTAGAGAAATGCAAATTAAAACAATGCTGTGATATCACCTCACACCTGTCAGATTGGCCAATATGGCAGTAAGGTAAGTAGTAAATGTTGGAGGGGATGTGGCAAAATTGGGACATTAATGCACTGTTGATGTAGTTGTGAACTGATTCAACCATTCCAGAGGACAATCTAGAACTATGCCCAAAAGGTTATAAAACTGTGCCTACCCTTTGATCCATTAATACCACCACTGGGTCTGTATCCCAAAGAGATAAAAAACGGAAAAGGATTTACTTGTACAAAACTATTTATAGCAGTTCTTTTTGTAGTGGCAAAGAATTGGAAATTGAAGGAATGTCCATCAGTTGAGGAACAGCTAAACAAATTGTGGTACATGTTGGTGACGGAATACTATTATGCTGTAAGAAATGAGGTGAGTTCAGAAAAAAGCTAGAAAGATCTGCAGGAACTGATGCAGAGCAAAACAAGCAGAACCGGGAGAACAATGTACACAATAACAGCAATATTGGATGATGATAATCTGAGAAATCTTGGCTACTCTCGCAATGCACTGATCTGGGATAATCCTGAAAGACTTATGACAGGGAATGTTATCCACATTCAGAGAAAGAACTGTTGGAGTCATCTTTCACATCAGTGTATTTATGGTTTTATTTTGGAATTTTGGTTATGTATGAATTTGCTCTTACAATAACCAACATGGAATTGTGTTTTGAACAATGATAAAAATAAAATTTTCAAAAGACAGAAGGTATGGATTAAAACAAAAACAATTTATAGCAGCTCTTTGCTAAAGAGGTGGAAACTATCAAGTGGGGAATGGTCAAACAAAATTTGGTAAACAAAAATAGTGGAATAATATTATATTGCAAGAAATTACAGATTTCAGAGAAACCCAGAAGACTTAAATTAAATGATACAGAGTAAAGTGAGGAGAGCCAGAAGTAAAATTTACATGACTATGTGATCAATGTTCAACCATGATTCTAGAGGACCCAAATGACATACTATCTATATTCTGAGAACAATGGGCTCAAAGTACAAATAAAGTTTTTTAACATGGCCAACTTGGAATTTGTTTTGCCCGACTATGCCAATAGTTACAAAGGAGTCCCCCTCCACTCCCACCCTATTGGGTAGAAGGAAAAAAAATAAATGTTTGTTAGTAGAGAAGACTGGGCTCATCAGTTGATACAATTGTGGGGAGAGGGGTGGATCATTGAAACTCAAAAAGACATTTCTACTTCATACATTATGAAGGTATAGTATACCTTTGTTATCAACATTCCTTAGCATTCCAAAACCTTTTTCATATTACAAAAGAAATAAAACATGGTTCTATCTATGGGAATAAGATGTGTTGGATAATTCATATATTTTACACTTTTACTATTTTTACTGTAAATAGGGGGACATGCTCTTATAATTATTTCAACTGGACATTTCTTTGCTCATGTTAGTCTTTTCCCTTTGGAGTATCAATAGAATTTGTCAAATGTTTATAAAATCTATGAATAATTGATAGTGTAAAATAAAATTAGCTTTGCATGTAGTTTTTTTTTTTAATTAAACCCTTACCTTCTGTTTTGGAGCCAATACTCTGTACAAATACAGCCTCTGTATTGGCTCCAAGGCAGAAGAGCGGTAAGGGCTAGGCAATGGGGGTCAAGTGACTTGCCCAGGGTCACACCGCTGGGAAGTGTCTGAGGCCAGATTTGAACCTAGAACCTCCCATCTCTAGGCCTGGCTCTCAATTCACTGAGCTACCCCCCAGCTGCCCCCATGCATGTAGTTTTTATCTTACTAACTTGCAAAAAATTTTTTCTAACTTTTTAGGTTTTTAAATTTTAGTTTGGTTGTCATAATATAGTTTTGCTTGTATCTTAACTGATAAAATGTTCAAAAGACTGATGAAAAGATTTTAGAATTATTAATATCCAATAGGACTCAAATACAGAGATATTAAGAGGACACCTCCAAATCATCCTTTTGTGGAGTTAGAAGGTCCACAAGTATTATATATGGTTTTAGACTTTCAATATATTGATTGGAAGTACTAATTTTTTTCCCTCTCTAAAAAATATTTGTTATATAGGAAGGTTTTCTGGAAAGGGAAGAATACTTGTGTAAAGATTAAAATTTAGGAATATGGGGAGACTGAGGCATGTAGAAATTAGTTTCTCTCTGCAAGGAGTATTATATTTTTTAGAGGTTTATTAAGGATTAAGGATTAAAGAATATACAAGTAAGAAACATGTGCCTAGGCCAGAGGCCTAGACAAAATAACCTCACATCATGGAAGAGACGCCTCTGCTCCAAAACAGAAGTCCAAAAGACAAAGAGCTCAAAAGCCTTTGCAATCAGCTTAAGTACCTTCTCGATCTCGCCCACCTCAGAATTCCATGAGATTACAAAGCATTTTGGGGAAGTGGAGCAAGGGCTTGTGGGGATTGAAGTCCAGAGTTCAAATCTCAATTTTACATTCCCCCCATTTGATCCTCTGGGAAGAAGTCCTTCCCCAAAGGATCATAAAAACATAATCAATTTAAATATTACAATAATTTGAGGATAAGAAAAAAAAAACCCAATAATTGCTGAACGCATTGACAAAAAGCCAGTTAGGGGGCAGTCCCCTTTGGCATGAAAGTATACATACAAATAAATGTTCAATCAACCACACCCAAAGTTCAATTTTGTGCAACTTGTGGTCTGGAGGCATCTTCATTATGTCTTCTCCAACAGTTCAGTTTCTGGGTTCAGAGAGGTAGCATCTTCTTTACCTAAAATTCTGCTCAAAAGGAATTTAAACTTTGCAATTTAAATAATATTTTTTTACATTCCCCCTGTTAAGAGGGTGATTAAAAAAACAGGATCTTATGAGGTATATGAATCAATTGGTAAGAGAAATTAACAAAAACATCAGAAAAATCCAAAAGAAAAGAAAAATTTCTGGATGAAAATATAGACTATCAAAGTCTTATGTGTAAAAATTCCAAGTAAAAGAAAAATAAATCTATAACAGATCCTTCTATCAGGGCCCAATCAAAATGATCTAAGCAATAATGCATTTACCCAATCAGTAGCCAGGACTACAAAAAGGTACCACACTATGAGAGGCAGAAAAGGAAGGGACCAGATTATAGGAGCCAAGGTTTCAGGGATACTCGTCTGTGAGTATTTTCAGAGTGAGTGTGGACACAAGGAAAGCCTATGTCTTAACACATGTTAAACATAGTAACCTCGAGTCTTCACACTAGGTTCAAGACCTTTGTATTGGCCTAGAAGTGCATCAATCCATCCTGGATTGGCTTTTCTTTGGCTCTGTGCAATGGCTATTGTGTGTATATCTTGTCCTGGAATCAGACAGAATCATTAAGCAAAGTCCCATAATTTATTTAAATAATTAGTGGCATCGTTTTTATAGTCACAAGCTTGTTGGGCATGCATTGACAAATGTATCTTAAACTTGTAGTATTGAAGAATCAAAAAGTTAAAGAAAATCTTAATGCTGGTGACATGTGCTTGGAATATAAAAGGAGAGAAAAAATAATAATGGCTTACACACCTTTTGAGCACCTACAGATACAGATAGATTTCATAACAATGCCAAAGGCTGGACATTATAAATTTTGTCTGTCATAGTAGATCAACTGACCAGATGGCCGGAAGCATTTCCTGCAACCTGAGCCACAGCGGCTTTTGTTGCTAAGGTGCTTTTAAAGGAAATTATTCCTCATTTTGGCCTGCCAGCACATATTGATTCCGATAGAGGAAGTCATTTTACTGATTCTATCTTAAACCAAATATATTCTTGCTTGGGGATAACTCCCAAATTCCATGTTCCATATCATCCCCAGAGCTCAGGCCAAGTTGAAAGGATGAATAAAGAACTTAAAACTATGAATGGAAAATTATGAACTGAGACCCATTTAAAATGGCCTGAAATTCTCCCTCTGGCTCTATTTTATCTTAGAAGCAGGCCTAGAGGAGACTTACATATTTCACCATTTGAGATGCTTTTTGGACTTCCGTTTTGGAGCAGAGGCGTCTCTTCCATGATGTGAGATTATCTTGTCTAGGCCACTCTGGCCTAGGCATGTGTTTCTTATCCTGTCTTTTCTTTAATCCTTAATCTTCAATAAACCTCTAAAAAATATAATACTCCTTGTAGAGAGAAACTAATTTCTACCTGCCTCAGTCTCCCCTAAATTTTAATCTTTACACTTGGGAATAAATATGATGATAAAAGAAACAGAAGAAAATAACTTATTTTCTAAGAAAAGCCATTAAGACATTCCATCATAGTCATCCAATGGTGAGCTTTCAGATAGTGAATTCAATGACACAAATGCTAAAATTGCAATATGTGAGGTAGAAGGCAATTAATTTCATTCCAGCAATAATTACTCTATTAATGAAATTTCTTCTATACCTGATAATATAACTGTCAATAAGCAAAGTGGACTTGATTTCAGGACAAAAGACAAGAAGGGCCACAATGCCTGAAATATAAAAATGTTTTTTTCTAGCAATGAGCTGCTATTTTTCAACCAGTGTGTAGACACTAGCAACAGCTAAGTATTATTCTTCCAATCTGGCCTTATTGCATATTCAACATCCAAAGTCACAAAGATAAGTCCTATTTCTTCTTTGTGAATTTTACTTAGCAAGCAAATGCTTAGAAACATTAAAAAATGTATAAATGCCAAAGGTCAACAAATATCAGGCAATGCAACTAATCCATGATATTAGATGAATTAGAAAGGCTCAATGGCCTTGTTTTTACTCCCATTTATCAGTAAAAGAAACCTACCTGTGAAAACATTATGTGAAACAAAGCCTGGGGGTGTCCTTTGTTCAGTAAAACTATGCCCTCTAAATCAATTCTTAATAATAAGGTACTTTTACTTTGATCCCAAAACGGAAAGAAGCAAATCTATCTTAAGACAAATTATGTTTAGCATCTTCATTGTAGAATCTTTGTCTTGAAAATTATCAGACAGTATTTATTTCTGATGGGCAGGTAGGTGATGTAGTGGATAGAGTACTGGGCCTACAGTCAGAAAGACTCATCTTCTTGAATTCAAATTCAGCTTCAGACAGACACTAGCTGTGTGACTGAGCAAGTCACATACTATTTGTCTAAATTTCCTCATCTATAAAATGAAATGAAGAAGGAAGTAGCAAACAATTCCAATATCTTTGCCAAGAAAACTCCACGTGGGGTCACAAAGAATTGGACATGACTAAAAACAATTAAACAACAAGAATCTACTCCTGAAAATGCAGCACATTATACGAATTGAAATTCATAAACTCTGAATAAATGCCATATATTATTTACAGATCACCTTGTTGGTCTGAGTTTTTGTACAGTGCCAATACTGAGCAAGGAATGAATTCAGAAGCCAACTATAATTGGGTAGCTCTAATTCCAAGATTTAGTTCTCACCTCTAACTGGGGGTGGGGTGGGAGGGGATGGTAAAGCTGAAGTTCTAATAGTGGCTGAGTCCAGCAGCAGTCTGCTGAAACTTGAAATCAGTGGCATGCTGAGAGAAACTTGCTGGACTAAAATGATAAATCAGTTGGCAGACTTCATCCCTAATATAATCATACTGGGAGTAATGAAAGCTTGAAGGTCCCCAACCTAAACTGTGAAAAGCACAAGGATGTAAATGAACAAAAGCTCAAGATATAAATCCAGAAGAAGAAAATTACTTAAAAATCTCTACAAGCAAAGTCTCCAAGAAAAATGCAGAATGGACACAAGTCCAATAAGAATTCCTAGAAGTAGTCAAAGCAAGAATTTTTAAAAAGAAGTAAAAAATTATTTTAAAAATCAAACAAGAGTGATAAAGGAAAACATGGGAAAAGAGAAGATCTGAAGTTATAACAACAATGGTTGAAGCCATGGAGGGTCCTACCTCTAAAATAATGCATATGTTAACATTATAAAGTATTAAAACAGGGGTAGACATACACTTTATTTGCAAAAAACCATATTGGCTGTAGAAAATGAACTATAAAAAAAGCATTCAAAATGTGATTTCTAAATCAGTGATTACAAAGGAATAGATTCAATAACACTTTCCCTCTTGTTTATAAAAATATACTTTAAATACAAATAATAAGATTATAATTTTCCTTTAAAATAAAAGTTTTCATCCTATCATTTTCCTTTTCTTTGTTTATGGATTTTAAAAAAATGTACTGCCCCAGTGGATACAGCTTGGTCCTTTGAGGAATTCTTAAATTTGAGCATTTCCAGAATTTAAAAACTAGATATGATAGACCTTTGGCAATTACTAATGGAAATAGAAAGGAATATACATATTTTTCAGATGTTCACCTTTGCAAAAAATAATCATGTCTTAGAACAGAAAAATCTCATCTCAAGAACTAATACAGAAAAACAAATCATATGTACTTTACTGACAATGTAATAAAAATATTAAAGAACCACCTTAAATTGTTAAAAATCAACTAGAAATTATGTAACTTAATCCTAAAGAATTGGTGGTCAATAGAACAAATCAAAGAAATAATAGATAATTTTGTTAATAATAATCACAACAATGATTCGATGCCAATTTTGGGGGAGATGCGAACAAAGTACTTTACCTTGGGATAAAAAAATATATATGCGCATATATATATATATATAACTAAAAAGAATAGATCAATGAATTGGCAATGAAACTAAAAATTCTAGAAAAATTAATAATAAAAAACTAACTAAAACCAAAATAGAAATCCTGAAAAATCAGAGATTAATTAAATTGAAAACAAAAAAAAAACACCACTTAATAAAATAAGGGGCTTTTAGAGGGAAAAAGAGAAAACATAAAATGGATAAATTATTGGCTAATTTGATTACAAATAATTGCCAGACTGCCAGTAACAAAAATGAAAAAGAATTCACAATAAATTGAGAAGAAATAAGAAACCTAGAAACAATTTTTGCTTACACTATGTGCCAATAAACCCTACAACTTAAATATTTACAAAAATATGAAATACACAGATTAACATAATGAGAAATAGGGAATTTAAACTACCCAATTTCAGAGGAAGAATTTGAATAAGCCATAAATGAACTTCCAAAGGAAAAAAGTCAACTATAAGGCCAGATGAATCCATTGAATTCTATGAAATATTCAAAATTGTTTGCAAAATAGCAAAAGAGATCCTACCCAATTCCTCTTATGACATAGATATGGTCTTAATTCATAAACCAGGAAGAGTCAAAGTAGAAAAAGACCAAAATCCCCTATAAACATAGATGAAAAAATTTTAAATAAAATATAAGCAAGGTAGCTAGGTGACTCAGTGAATAGAGAGCCAGACTTGGAGACAGGCGATCCTAGGTTCAAATCTGACCTCATACACTTCCTAACTGCAAGCCCTAATAATCCCCATTTTCTAACCCTTACTGCTCTTCAGCCTTGGAACTGAAACAGTATGTTGATACTAAGACAGAAGTTAAGAGTTTAAAAAAAATATATATATATATATTAGCAAAGGAGCTAAAAGAGCATATTAAACAGATGTAACATCATGATCAGGCTGAATTTATAACAGGAATGCAGGACTGATTTCTTATTAGAAAAATTATCATCAACCATTTTAACATTTATAACAAATTCAACAAAAATAATTAACAGATGCACAAAAATCTCAACAAAATACTATACCCATTTCTATGAAAAACACTAGAAAACATAAAACTAAATGGATCTTTCCCTAAAATGTTAAATAGTATATATTTAAATCTAAAAGCTACTCTTATATACAACTGAAATAAAATCAGGAATGAAATAAAAATGTCTATTACAAAATGTAATTTAAACTTTTGGGAATCCTCCTACCAAGATACCTAAGAAATTATAACAACAACCTGTGAATCTTAAAAACTGCTCAGACTCTACCTTAGAAGATTTGGTTAAGCTATTCCCTTATTGTAACAAATGGAGGTACTTGATCAGGAATGTATTGGGAATTTGAACATTACTCCACCCATACTTGGGCATACTTTAGGGGAAGATAAAGTTGTAAACTCCTGATGGAACAATGAAAAGTCCCCAACTCATACTTATAGTAAAGCTAGAACCTTAAGCTAGGTCTATTTTTAGATCTAATACAAAAGGGTGCTAAGTACCTATAAAGGTTAAATTAATCACTAAAAGGTCAAGCAACTTACAAAAGGCAAGCTTAACAAAAGAGGTGTAAACTTTTAGTCTACCCAGAGAAGGTGAGAACTAAAGAGTGGTGAGAACTAAGAATGGGCAGTCCTGGGAAAAACATCTACTGTGATTGGTAGATGTGAAAATTTAGGGGAGGTGACACAAGAAAAAATGTCTTTAAAAGGAAGGGACTTACTGAATTTGAATAGTTGGAGTTCACTATGGAGATTGGAGTTAGTTGGAGAAGCTGGGTCGCTGAACTCAGTTCAGGAGTTGAGGATTTCAGTGAAGGACTGGAGTTTTGCTTCGGACAAATCTTGTAGTGAGTGATTAAAGACTGACTAGTCTCTCTTAAGCCTAGGCCCTTCATACTATTTACTCTACTCTCTCTCTCCCTTTCCTTAATTCCTTCATTTGTATTAATTAAAATATCCATAAAACCCAGCTGACTTGGGTATTTTCATATTTGGGAATTTTTCCCATGGAAACCATTTATTTTTTATTTAAATCAAGACACTAAAAATTATCTTTACAGTTTTGGCAATTCACAGTCTTGAAACCCACATTTTCTTGGTCACAAACCACAAAGCACTCTTTATAGAAATAAAAATCTAAAAATCTAAATAACTGGGAAAAATATTAATTGCTCATTGGTAGGATGAGTCAATATAATAAAAATGGCCATATTAACTAAATGAATTTATTCAATGTCACACCAAATTAAAGGATTATTTTATAGAACTAGAAAAAATAATAATTGAACTCATAGAGACAAAAAAAAAAGGTCAAGAATCTCACAGAAGCAGCAAGGTGGTTTAGATAGCTAGACTTGGGAGTCAGAAATACTGGCTTTCAAATTGGTCCTTAAATACATCCTAATTATGTGACCCTGGGCAAGTCACTAAACCCCAACTGTCTAATCCTTAATATTCTAAGACAGGAGGTAAGGATTAAAAAAAAATCTCATGAGAAATAACAAAAATAAGTGGAAAAAAAGCTGTTCCTTATCTCAAACCATACTACAAAGCTATAGTTCTCAAAGCAATAAGGTACTGGTTTAAAAAATAGATTAAAAAATGGAACAGATTAAGCTACACAACATACAGATGCCATGCATCTGGTACACTGGTATATAAACTTAAAAGACTTGAGCTAAATAGAAGACTCAGTATTTGATGATAATAAAAAAAACTACTGGGAAAATTGAATAGGTATTAGATTTAGACCAACACCTCATATCTTATTCTAAGAAAAGTGCCAAATGAATATATGATCTTGATATAAAAGGTCACATTTAAACAAAATTGAGAAATATGGAAAAAATCAGATCTACTGATAAAAGATCATGATTAAATAAAGGACAGAAAGGATCATAGAAAATAAAAACAGATAATTTTGATATGAAATTGAAAAGCTTTTGCAAAAAACAAATCTAATAAAGTTACAATTAAAAGGAAATAATTGAGGAAAAATAACTTTGCAACAAGTTCTTCTGTCAAAGTTCACACTTCTCTGACATATAAGGAACTGAAATGTACTATAAAAATATGAATAGGCAGTTCTCAAAGCAAGAAATCCAATCTATAAGTTTATAAAAATGCTTCAAAAATCACTATCAATTAGAAGTGAAAATTGCAATTCTGAGATTTTATCTTCACCTCATCAGATTGGCAAAGATGACAAAAAGGGAAAATGATACGTTTGAAGGGCTGCAGGAAAACAGACATACTGATGCACTATTGTTGGATTTGTGAATGAGTACGACGCATTCTGTAAAGCAATAGGGAATCATACAAAAGAAGTTACTAAAACAGTATGTGCCATAGATTCAACTATACCACTCCTAGGTTGTTAATAATAAAAAGAATACTAGTAGCTAGCTTTTATATGACACCTACTATGTGTCATGCACTGTGTTAGGTGCTTTATAAATATTATTTCATTTGATCCTCACAACCCAGGGAGGTAGATGTCTTATTCTTTCCATTTAATAATCAAGAGATTAAAAAAAAAGAAAGAAAAAATCCTATGTGCTCAAAAATATTGCTAGCAGTTCTTTTTTCCCCAAAATGTATTTCTTTTTTCAATTATATATATAAACAATTTTGGACAATTGTTTCCTGACATTTTAAGATTTTCTCCTCCCACTCCTCAAATAAGTCTGATATATGCTATGCCAGTGTAGCAGCTCTTTTTTGTAGTGGCAAAAAAACTGGAAACTAAAAGGATGCACATCAATTGAGGAATGGAATAATTAGTTATGATATATGAATGTGAAGGTATTCTATTCTGCTTTAAGAAATTAGGAAATAGATCATTTTCAAGAAACAGCTAAAAAGTTATATGAATTGATCTAAAATGAAGAATCAGAAGAACAAATTGTACACTATTAGTTAATGACATAAAGCTTCTGAAGACTTGTATAAAACTAATGCAGAAGGCAATGAGCAAAACCACGAAGACAATTTGTACAAGGACAAGACCACTATAAATAAAGACCATTTTGAAAGTTGCAAAAGTTAATGTTGACAACTTTGGGAGATATGCCTAGCAAGCAGGATCTCTTGATCCTAGCAACATCACTGTCTTGGCCTAAATCCAAGTTGCTTTCCAGGATGGCTGGACCAATTCAGAATATTAACATGTCCATTTTTCCATTGCACTCCAACATTGACTATCTTCATCTTATATCATCTTTTGACAATTTACTGGTGTAAGGTGAAACCTCAGGGTTGTTTTATTTAACATTTCTCTTAGATGTCTATCTTTTAGATATCTTAGATTTTTATTTTGCATTTTTTTCTTACAGCCTTTAATGGAAAACATTGGCATGATCACAGTTTTGACAGTTTAGACAAACTAACCAGATTGCTAGCTGTACTATCAAGGCTGCATTCAATACCACCACACAATACCCTCTTTCTTTTAATCTCCATTCTTATTTTTTCCCATCTTCATACTTTGTTCTTTGTCAAACTAGTCTGTGATCTGACTATACTGATATAGTTGATTCAAGAATTATTCCCATATCATTAATGTCATATCCTATCATTGAAATATAATAAATTTCCTTTCTCCTAATGTTTTTCAGTGTTTGCCATGTCCAATGATAATTTTCTTGAAGTCATTTTTCATGCTGAATAGAGGGATTTTTTTTTTTGGCAGTCTACAAGTCTGACCTTTCTCATTCTTTATTCCTGATCCATCACATACATGGAGGAATCTTTCATACAGTTAATTTGTAATTTTTTTGAGAACTATTTGCTCACTTCCATTGACTAGCTGGGCATTGGAGAATGAAGGCTTCTCAGATCATATACATTTTAATTCTCTACATGATTATCAGACCCTTTTCAGAGATATTTGCTCAAAGATTTTTTCCCCCTAATCAACAGCTTATCTTAGTTGTACTGATTTTGTTTATATTTATCTATTTTTTATTCTGTGATAACTTCTATCCCTTAAGAAGTCTTCCTCCTAGTCAAATTTGTAAAAGATAACCGATCTTGTTCTCTTCTAATTGTTCATGGCATGAACCTTCATATTGAGGTTGAGCTGGCATAGTGAGTAAGTTAATTGACTTGAACTCAATTGAACCTGAATTAAAATCCTGCCTCAAACTCTTACTAGCTGTCTGACCTTGGGCAAGTCATAATTTTTATCAACCTCAGTTTTTTCAGAATACAACAGCATCTACTTCACAGGATTATTTGTGAGAAAAGAAGGTAGTATATATAATATGCTTTGCAAACTATAAAATCACCGTATTAGCTATTATTATAATCCATTTAGAGCTTGTAGTATATAGTATAAATCTAAAACTAATTTCTGTCAAACTTTTGTTTTCCCAGTTCTTGTCAAATAGAGTTCTTTACCAAATAATTTATATTTTTTGGTTTAATCAAGCACTGGATTATCGAATTGGTTCGTGATTCTTGCCTATCTAATCCATTTCACTAATCTGGTTGTCTATTTCTTAACTAGTATCAAATAATTTTGATGTTTACTTATATATCCAAATACATTATTTACTCTTAATTCTTACTTTTTTTATGATTTCCCTTAAGATTTTAGACCTTTTGTTTCTCTAAATGAATTGCTATTTTGTCTAGCTCTAATTTGCCCTCTTAGTAGGGTTAAAAAAAATTCTCAAAGTTTAGCACTTCTAGAACTATGGCAGATAATAGTGTAAAAGTGTATTTATCAGGAAAGCTTATAGGTTAGGGATTCTTAAATCATTTTTTGTGTTCTAGATCCCTTTAGTAGTCTGGACACTTGTGGATCCCCTCCTCTAAGAATGTTTCTAAATGCATAAAACATGTAAGATTATAAACGAAACCAATTATATTGAAATATAATTATTAAAAAGTTTTTAAACCAAGTTCATGGACCCCAGGTAAAGAGCTCCTTTTCTAGCATTTCCCTCATTTTCAAATAATACTAGTTTTTAGTTTTAGCAAAGTCTTTCTTTTACTAAATAAAACATTCTAGTGGCCATTCCTTCCTTGAATTTAACCTCTCTTTTAATTCTTTTAATTTAATTTAAACATTCTTTTAATAGAATATTTAAAGTTTAAATTTACATTCAAAAGTTTAATTAAATATTTAAGCATTTAAAGTTTAGTTAAATTAAATCTGTGACTGAAAAAGCTTTGGTGGAGGGGGGTTTGGGGAAATACCTAAATTCCACATGACATTTTTGATAAGTTAACTAATTTATGAGTCTACTCCATAAATTCTGGATTTGGAGTTCAAAGACCTGGGTTCAAATCAAGAAAGCTTAACTACCTACTGCCAGTATAGCTTTGGACAAGTTACAACAATTGGGTTTGAGAATCTGCTCATTTGTCACGTGAGGAGTTAGACTAAGTGACTTTTAAGTACCTTTCCAGGTCTAAATCAATGTCCTATATCTGGACATTGGGAGCATGCGATTATCTGATTTTTATACCTACTTGCCTATTTTGTTACCTTCTACCCCTGGGTTCCTAAACAGCAATTTAAACCAATATTAACACTCCCGTGCTGATCTGACCAATTAGTTGCATGAAATAATTAGCTCTGCCCAAAATAAACCCACCTATCTGGATTGTTGCTGCCAAAGGACAATGTCATATTGAAGGGATTCAAAACACACAAAAATCCAACATCAGCAACTGACAGGGTATGATCAACACTTGTTCTTCCTTAATTGCTATTCTTCTGCCCAAGCAGTGACATCATTCTCCTCCCCCTTTCTCCTACCTCTACAGGAAAATGGTTTTAGAGAAAGGGAGACTGGGTAACTAAACTTCAGTTTGCAAAGCCTAACCATTCCCTAGAGTCCAGAAACTTTTGCCCTGACTTCAAAACATCCCTGACAATTAGGCCACTACATGGCATAGTTAACTATATAAGTGGTCTTATTTCAGAGCTCCAACCACTTGGTATGTGGTTCTTAAAATATAGGCCTATAAGCTATGAGAGAGGAAAAGGTATGGGGACCTGCCTGATTTTTTTAACAAATTATCCTCCAAAAAACTTTTAACATAATACCTCAAAAATGAATTCTAGAGTAGCAAAACCCACAAAAGGTTGGAGTAAAACAAGCATGCCAAGGCAGGCCCCACCTAGTAAGTCATTACAAGCCTTACTGGCAGCTCCCTATAAGGAATCAGCCAAGTTTTAAGTTAGAAGTCAACTGTTCGTTGGTCCTCTCGTACCCAGCATTATAATAATTTATCCCTCCTATTTACTGTATACCTAAAATAAATGTTTCATACTTTATATAACAATGATTCTCCCAACAAGAGTTGGCAAGACATGTACTTTTTGTATTATTTTTGTAGTATTTCCAGTAATGGAAATGGATTTGTGCTAAGCTGAATTCACATACTACCCACGTTATAGGGACAAGCAAAAATGAACAGCAAGCAATAGCTAATTAGGAAGTAAGGATTTGCCCATTTTACCCCAGTAAAACAACTTTTTTGGAGGTGATTTCAGTTGCAAATATTAAAAATCCTCAAACTCTTCCCCAACCTCCTTTTAATAGAAATTTCAAGATCTCCCACATTCAACAAACATGCCCAGTCATTCCTAGAAAGCTATCCTTCCTTGTACCTATCTATTCTACACAACTATTTTTGAGTTGTCCTCTCAAAAATCTCCTTTTTGGACTAGAATATATTTTTTTATTTAATTGTCATTAATAATAATTCCTTTTAAGTCATGAAAATCTTAGTTAAATTCTTTCCAAATGGATGACTTTTTTTGCATAGGGAAGTAATGCTAAGAGATGACAATTCCAACAGGCAAGTCAGAGCCCTAACTGCTCCCAGGTTCTCCCTCTTACCAAACATGAGACCCAACTGCATTGACACTACACCAAAGGGAAGTGAGAACAGTTCATTTATGATCCAGCATGTCTTATTTAAATGATCAGGATTTCAAACGTTTCAGTAATCTGGCTCAATCCTATGACAAACATTTTACCTGAGATTTTCCTGCAGTCTTCACGTTTGGGGATTCTCTCCATGCCAGCCCTACTCATAGGCTGCAATGGGTCCCAAGAAGAATCACAAAACCTCATCTTAAATTGAGTCTTGATTCTGCAGATTTTTCCCATTATTCTAGCTAATGTACTAAAGCTGTATCATTCGTCCCCCCTCCCCAGTTAAAGCCATATTTCCTTCTTAAAATAGGATTATGCTGTCAGCTCCCAATGTAGGGGGCAGGAAAAGTAAAGACAGGAGCAAAAGATGGGAACTGCTGAGATCTCTCAAATGAAGAGCAATCTTTGTACTGTCACTGCTAGTAGGGGTGGCAAGTTACAAATAATATCTATTGTTTGATGGTGGGCTTAGAAGAGGAGTGGGCAGAAATCATAGTGGTTTGTTTTGTTTTAATTTTTTAACAGGCTCTAATTAAAATTGGTTTCTTTGACATTCAGAATTGCTTTGCTAAGCAAGTACTTGCTTACTTTTCTACTTTGGCACAAATTAATCCTATACAGCTGATTGTATATTACTAAATTCTCATATAAATGCCCAGATAACTAGGGAAAAGGAACAAAGGACTACTACCAAGTATCAATTGCTCACTAGATGCCTGGATGACAAAACTGGAATCAGTTTTCTTATTCACATGGTCAGATAACCAGAGAGACTCATCCTTAATTTGCTAAAAGGATGAAAGATTCACCACCTGGCATGTCAGCAAGAATAGTGGCTACAACAATCTCAGTAAAAAACAACAGCTTGAAAGAAATAAAAATTGAGGAGATGCCCATCAATTGAAGAATGGCTGAACAAGTTGCAGTAAATGATTGTGATGGAATACTATTGTGCCATGAAGAAGTGACAAGCAGAAAGGTTTCACAGAAAAACCTGGGAAGATTTATATGAATTGATGCAAAGTAAACAGAACCAGAAAAATACTGTACACGGTAATAGCAATATTGCAGTGATGGTCAATTGGGCAAGATTTAGTTACTCTGATTAATATAATGATCTAAGAGAATTCCAAAGGATCTATGATGAAAAATGCTATCTACCTCCAGAAAGAGAACCGATGAACTGAGGTCTGACTTAAGTATACTTTTTTCACTTTCTTTTTTGGCAACATGGCTAATACAGAAATTTGTGCATGACTTTTCATGTATAACTGACATACTCTGTTTTCTGAATGAGTGGGGGAGAAGAGGGTAGGGAGGGAGAGCGTTTGGAACTCAAATTTTTTTTAAACCAATGTTAAAAATAAAAATATAAAACAATAGCTTCAAATAGAACAGTATCATATTCAAGTGAGTTAGAAAACACTAAAAAACTTACCTGGAACTCTTGACCTTAAGAAATAGAGAAATTTCCCATTCTTAGAGTGCATAATGGCTCTCTTGATAAATTCCACCACTGACTGGCAACGGTCCTCAAACTTGGGGTGACACCAGAGGCTGAAAGTTCCTTTATATCAGAAAATAAAGGCATATTAGATAAAGTCGAGGAAGGGGTGGCGGGGAGAGGGGAAGGGGGTGGAAACAAGAGTTAGCTAGGTGGCTCAGGGCTGGAGATAGGAGGTCCTGGGTTCAAATCTAGTTTCAGACACCTCCCAATTATGTAACCTTAGGCAAGTCACTTAACCCAACTGCCCAACCCTCCTCTGCCTTGGAACCAATACTTAATATTGATTCTAGGACAGAATGTAAAGGTTTTAAAAAAAGAAAGTAGGGATGTTTTCTTTATCATAACAATGAGTCTCAAACCTTTTCAGGTTCATGGTAACATCTGACAAGGCAAAACATTGTGGAATGCCAAACCCACTATATTAGGAACTACATTAGAAAAATGGCACTGCTTTTAATGGCAATACTGAAGTAACAGTTAATTTGTATTAAGATGATGTAAGTCAAGTAAGCTACAAAAAGGGAACACTGTCATATTGAAGATATTAGAAGGAACCACATAACCCACAATTTTTGAAAGCTAAAATCCAGGAATTGAATCACCTCCAAACTGTATCTTTTTGAAAGAACCCTAATTCCTTATCCATTCCAAATTCATTTTTAGGCTTTACCTTTCACTACAGGATTCCAGGGCATCAAATAATTAAAATAATGGTAAAGATATGAATAGTGACACTAAAAAAAAAATCAATGAGTTAAATCTTTAGGGATCTCTTTGTCTTCTTGTGTTAAGCAAGGGATAGACAAGACAGAAAGCTGTGACACTTGCAATCTTCTCCTCTTTACCTACAGATTCCCAAGTCCCAAGTTAGGAAGATTTCCCCTTGAAATTTTAGGTTCCCAGTGAAAAGAAGGAAGCTAAATATTCTGGATGCTTGTTTTTTAAAAGCAGGATATCAGTGGCATCTAAAAGGTTCTGCCCTAAAAAGTGATACTGATCAGAGAAGGGGATGGTTCACTATTCAAGGTGTCTCTATTTAAAAAGAAGACAAATGTTCCACTGCTAACTGGTACCTAAAAGCTATATAAAGTTTCTATTAAAAAACTCTACTGATTCCCAAAAGAAAAGCATCTTTGGGAAGGGAAAAAAAGCAACTGGAGAGGCATTTAAAATGGTTGTTTCTAGTACCTTCCCTACCTGGAATGTGAAGGTCAAACATTTATCTCTTTACTTTTTTCTGCGGTCTAGTCATTTGTCATTTTCACTGGTTTATCAAAGTGCTTCGTGCTGCAATTTTTTTGAAGAACAGCTGGGGGAAAAAGGCAGAAGCTGACCCACAGTTACACCAATTAATTCCCAAGCCTTTGGAATCAAGTTCCTTCCTCCTCTCCTTCTTCGTGTGTGTGTGTGTGTGTGTGTGTGTGTGTGTGTGTGTATCTACTAGAGAATGATGAAAATAGAGTTCATGCTGACCTATTCCTCCTCTCCTTCTTCGTGTGTGTGTGTGTGTGTGTGTGTGTGTCTACTAGAGAATGATGAAAATAGAGTTCATGCTGACCTAAATGACCAACTCCTGCCACAAAAGTGATGCAGACTCTGCTGAGGTCATCAGAATGAAGCAAAGAGAAGGAAAGACAAGAAAGTGCTCAAAAACAGTAGGAAGAAGAGCTTGCCTAACATTATGAGCTCCATTAGACTAAACATAGAGAAGGGGGAAAGTTAAGATTGCTACCTTAAGTAAACAAATAACATCCTCAAAGGATCTGTACATTCCCATTTCTTTGGAATGTATACAGATATGATGGAGGGTTTATTATTATCAAGATCAAACCCCAATTATTACCACAAGCCTTTGGGCAATAATAAAATAAATAAATAAAAAAGTGAAAATCCAACTTCCTTAAAATAGTAACAAGTCAACTTCTAATCAAACAAGATTTTGGGAGAGTTAAGTATCATTTGATAATGAGAGTTTGGTAGCTGAAGGCTCACTGACCTTATGTTCCTCCTAAAAAGGACTTCTGTCTAAATGGCTTCAAAGCTTAGAGGGACATTTTTATTATCATGCTGATAGGCTGAAAGAGCTGGTGAGAATACTATGCCAAGAAGTTCAAAACAGGACTAGGAGATCAATGCAAAAAAACTCCACTTGCACATCTGTCCAGTTCATATGAGCTAGAATTACTAACAGCAAATATCTCTAGATGTTAAGTATAATTATAGTCAAAGCCACTTATGTTTAGTGATCAATTGGGGAGAATAGTCCCCCAATCATCCTCAGGGCGGATTGTGATTTTTAAAATCTCTATCTTGCTTGGTCTAGCACCCAAAATTGTGCACATCCACAGTACACGGGCATGTGTTGGTCAATGGCAAATCAGAGATAGCTAACTGCCCACCTGGGCTGTCCCAAGCCAAGCTTAAGCCACCATTGGTACGTGTGAGGCGCAGGAAGTGAGGTAGAGAACAGCCTCTGGAATTCGCTCACTTCCTGTGGACAGGGCTAGGCGCCAGTTCGTTCTAGGAGCTCAAGAAGGAGGAGGCCTGCAGGCAGCTTTCCTATCAAAAGGATTACAGTGCTACTTATTACTGGAAACCTCCCCAGTGATCATGGTCACTCTCTCTTACTCAGCAAACATGTTACTAAGAAAACCCTTAAATTAAATAGACTCTTCTCTGTGTCTCTGACCCCAATACAGTCCCCCCCCAATTTATTCTAGTGGCTATTTGCTTACTCTCTCCTCTGTTGCCATCATGGAAGTCTTGTTTGTCTTATTTCTTTCTATTTACAGTCTAATCCTTCTCCCCCCCCCCCCCCCCTTTTTAAGTGAGGTAGCAGAGATGGCTATCTGGAAATAATGGAACTCATTCAAACTCTCAAGCAGGAGCTCCCTGGGCAATGTATTTTGAAAGGAAGTACTGAAACAAGTTTATATATAGGCCAAACAACATAAACTTGAGTAGTACCTGAATAGACTGTAAATATCTCAAGGGTAAGGACGGTGTTTTCTACTTCTTTGCACTACACAATTTCCCCTGCCTAAAAATTCTAAGGCAAGGGTCTAACTACAGTAAGCATGAAAATGACCACTGATGCTCTTTTCTCTGGACCTCAACCTCATCTCTAAAGTACTTTCCAATTCTAAAATACTGTAATTATAAAGCCCTTCACAGGGATCTGCTCTTACCTCTGTAGTGCTCCATTCTGGTATGGTGCGTGATTCCCTGGGATCGGAAGCTGAGGCTCAGGATATATCGGGGATCAGAACTGTCCCGTACCAGGAAGGAGCCATCTGGCTTGCCCTTCAGCTTCATTTCAGCATCTTCCCAATTCATAGGCCCCCAATACCAACCACACTACCAAGACAAAAACAAGGTTTTGGTTAACAGAGTTGAGAAATGGTAAATGATTTAAAACAGTCCATCCCACCATAAGAAAAATACATCCTCAAAATATTTTGGTGGCTAAATATGTTGGGAACAGCCCTGCCTATTAGCAATGGACAATAAACCCCTTATTTTTTTAGACCTTTACAATCCCAAGAAAGTAATTCTACTATTTCCATGACCAGGGGCACAAAGAAGCACTGGTATAAACTAATATGGCTAGTGATCCAGCTACTTATATAAATTCCCACCCCCAAACAAGATTCTCTCTACCATTCAAAAGTCTTTATGAATTAATCTAATTTCCCCTTCCTTCTCCTTGTACTTAACAAGAGTAGACCATATTTTAACTATAGGCAAATGGGGCAAAGAAAACCATCCTTCCCCTAAAGCAGGGGTTCTTAATCTGGAGTCTGTGAACTTTTTTAAATTTAACTATATTTCCATATAAATTATTTCCTTTTGAATCCTATGTGTTTATGCATTTTAAGAAATTTTCTTCTTAAAAAAGGTCCCTAGGCTTCATCAGACTACCAAAGGGGTCTCTGACACAAAAAAGGTTAAGAACCCCTGCCCTAAAGGAAAAGCTGGGAAGGCCAAGGAATAGTAGGCACCCCAGTGGTGGGGTATGGAATTGGAGTATGGGAAGGAAGGTACCTCTGGTCCCCAGCACAATCCTACCTTCTCCAATTCCCGAAGGCTAGCTGCAAAGCTGCTAGAGTCAGGTCGGTAGAGAGGACATTGAAGGTGCTGGGTGGGTTGGTTATGTAGGGATTCAGTAGCTCGGATGGGTACAATCCGGGGAAATGCATCTGCAGGGCAACAGAGGTCATCTGTTCACTCCCCCAAAACAGATATTAATTTCTGGGAGTGGGGCAAAGCATTAGAGGCTAAGCTGGAAAAGGGAAAAGCCAAAGCAATAGGAGAAAGCTTGATGGGCCAGAGGAAAGCTGTGTGGGCTTATGTGTGCTATGAAGGCTAGTGAAGGATGGGTTGGGGTCTTTCACCCCACCAGAGGAAAAAGGGAGCAACTCACTAACCTGACTAAGGTGACTACTTCAGGGACTTCACCAGCCTAGAGCAGATTCCAACTTCTCCCACATCGAGGTAAAGTTCCAGGTAAAACAGCCTTGGAAATAGTCACTCGCCTACTTGCCCAGGGAGAGTAACAATTTACACCAGGCAAGTAGAAAAGAATGTTCAATCCATTCATTTTATTTTATTTTATTAATTTCCTGGTAGGCTGGCAAAAGTGGGTATTGACTGCTACATGTTTGGTACTTCTTTAAAAGGCTGCAGTAAAAACCAAAAGCTTAGCAAAACCATAGTACTATTCATAAAGCCCTTCTACTATTAAAAGAGAAAGCTTTGGGCAATTTCTTGATCAACAGCTAAGCAGGGCCTACAAACTAGTCACTCCTAGTAGCAAACAAAGAGAATATTCAATAAGGGGACTCCAGGTCCTAATAAAAGCTGATCTTTTACTTCACAAAATAAATCTTCGCTTACAAAAGAAAGATGTTAAAGAATGGACAGCTCAGACTCATCTTAGCAATCTAGCCTAGCCAAGGAGGCAAGACTTAAGTTTTCTTATAGTTTTGGATTTTTCAAATAGAATTCTTCCCATCACTCATCACCCATCCCAAACCCAAACCCCTACCACATGAACACCCCCCAGGCTAATCACACCACATGCCCTACTTTCTCAAGTCTTGCCACTAAAGCTAAGCTGACCTGGGGCATGGGGCGGAGGAGGTGGAGGCAAGGGAAAAGACTGCAGGGAAGACCCCATCGGAGCCACTAGGACAGATGTAGGCAGCGTCCCACTGATATCATCTAGAAGAGAGAACAAAAGCAAGCAGTTCAGAAATGGGAGAACAAAGCAAGCAGTGGGGGTAGCAAGCAACAGGACATCCACTAAAGCAAAAAGAACTAACCCTTCATCCTGCCTTTGAAGGGTTAAAAATCCCTTTAACTATCTTAAGTTGGCTGGAATTAACATGCAGAATGGGAGAAAGATCTGGGTGGAATGTGTTTTGGGGAAAATAATGATTCTCTTTCTAAAGTAGTTCAGTGAAAGGAGACCCAAGGGAAAAGCAGAAATGAAAAACTGGAGCCAATGCAGCAGCAATGGTATCACAACATGCAAGAACTTCAGCTTCAGGGAGGCAAAGGAAGGGAGAAAGGATTGTAAGAAACCAGAGAGGTCAGAATTAGAAATCCATCATGGGCTCACTTGCCTCCTTCTAAAGTAAAACCTATCTTTCAAGTACTCCTTCTGCCCCACCTCCCAAAGGACAGGAAAGAATGAAGAGGAGAAGCACTATACCTAGGAGGCTGAGGCTTCTTCGTGGAGGAGGAGGGGGAGTTGGAGGATGTGGAGAGGTCAGACCTCGCTGAGAAATGTCCACGTCCACAAGTGACACCGTTTCACCTAAGGGATTGATTCATGGAGCAAGCATGTTACAGAAAGGTACAAAGCAGAGGCTGAAGCAAGCAGAGGTCAAGGATGGCTGGAGAGGCCACAACTCTTGAAAAGTCCAATACCTATTTTGTAGGGCTTAAGTTTTCACTGCACAGTGATAAAAAAAATTAAACACAATTAACTATTTTGAATATTAAGCACCAAATAATAAGTATTTGTTGAAATGATATGTAGAAACAGGCTTAAGATCCATAATCTAGGTTCTGTCAAAAACATATTGTCAAAACATCTGTCAAAAACAATTCATATTCACATATTTCTGAAACAAACAAATAAGGCAGGGCACTTGCAAGAAGAAAATATTTGTGAGGACCTTGACAAGAACACAAAAGTTAAGACTATGAATCAATTATTTCCTTCTATATGGTTCTGATTTTTAAATCTGAGAGTAATCCAAAAAGCGAAAACTCCCACAGGCTGAAAACCACACCTATACCCCCAAAAATCACTCCAGTAAAAGGTCACAACAGCTATAAGAACAATTCAGTAAGAAGTTGGTGAAAGAATGTTAGCTTCATTCAGAAGACAAAAAGTCAATCCCTCAGTAATAAACAGTGGTCAACACCTCCATCAGAATCAAAAGAATTCCAGAATAAAAGGAGCTTATATTACCACCATGACTATTATAGAGACCTGAGAGAACTATGGAGTGGGGGGGGGGGGGGGGGGGAGAATCCAAAAAGTAATCAGAGCAGCATCTAACAGCATCTGCCAAAATCTAGTGCCGCATATAGGACTTGCTATGGAGTCAAGTCCTAATAATGCAAAATCAAGTCAGTCACTAAAATCCAACTCCTAACAATTTATTTCACTGATGTGAGAATGAAGATGTCCAAAATGGTGAATGTAAATCATTTCTTATAAGTTGCATATGAAATCAAGAAAATTTAGGGAGTCTATAAAAAGACCCTTGACTCATTCAACAAATCTGAGCATTCTCAACTTCAAGGAGGGAGAAATTAGTAATTGGGGAAAAAAAGATTATTTAAATTCAAGGTTTAGGGCAATGTGATATCATTCCCCATGTTATATACATAGGAAAACAAACTACTGGGCAGTTCTGATATTTCTTCAATATCACCATATTAAGGCAAGGGTACAAAATCTGGGAGAGTTCAGAAAGAATTTCAAAAAGATTTTTTGACTGCTCAGGGCTTCTCATCAAAGTTCAACACAAAGTGCTAAATAACAAAGATTTATGGCTTTATTTTGATAAAGACTATTCATCACTACAGCCCATTCAAGCAGAGGCATAACACTATCTAAACAGCCTCCTCACACAAATCAGGAAGCTGTTCCATAAAAGACATCAAATCTCCCTTCCTTATGCTCTCTGCTAATGCTACAATAAGAGATTTACACTGGACACAAAGAACCTCCCTAACAGTTGCACAAGCAACCAGACACAAGAACAGGCAACATAGGAAGACTACCTAATCCCCTTTACCAGAAGTCTTTTAAAAAAGATTATATAATCCTGAATCCAGTCCACTAGCTAACCCTTAGATCCTCCAGGACAGTGGTGTCAAACTCAAACAGAAAATGAAAATTATAAGGATCCCCTTAAACAGCATATTAACTTAGAAAATAACAAATTAACATTATGTTGTATTTTTATTTATTTTGCCAAACATTTCCCAATTACATTTTAATCTAGTTTGGGCAGCACTAGGAGTTTTGTAGGTCTTGTGTCATATAAATTAGCAATTTTTACTTTTAATATTCATATTATAATATGAATGTATACATCTCATTGAGGCTACCTAATTATAGGCAAGTGCCCTTTACTACATGTGACAAGCATTCATCCTTCTTTGTGTTCAATCAGTCCTAAAATTCCATAATATACTTAACGTCATTAAAAACAGCCCTGTGGCCCATCCAGAAGGGCATTTCTGTAACAGATCTGTAACAGGTCCACTCTTCCTCTTAGGCTTCAGAATTCAGTCAGCAAATATTTACCAAGCACCTAGCAGATACTATATACCAGGCATTAGGTAAGCAGACAGAAATGAAGAAGACCCTGCCCTAAAGAAGTTTATATTCTTTCAGGAGAAATAATATATATGCAAATGACGAATAAAATTTATACAAAGAAACTACAAGATAATTGGGGGGGGGGGGACAGATTAGCCTTTGGGGACATGGAAATCAGGAAAGGCCTCATGAAGGAGGTCGTGCTTGTGCTAAACTTTGAATGGAACTAGAGACTCTAAAAGGTGGCAGTAAGGAGGGAGTGTATTCCAGATATGGATATCAATTTGTACAAAGCATAGATTTGTACAATGCTAGAAGATAAAATGTTATATGTGAGGAATAGCAACAAAGCTAATTTAGCTAGGCTACAGAACATGTGATATGTGAAAAGAGACCAATAAGGAGATTATTATGAAAGTCTTAATGAGAGGAGAGCTAGGTAGCACAGTGAATAAAGTTCCAGGCCTGGAGTCAGGAGGACCTGGGGTCTCAGCCATTTGCTAGATGTGTGACCTCTGGGCAAGTTACTTATCCTTAACTGCCTAGCCCTTGCCCTTCTGTCTTAGTTATTACTGACACAGAAAATAAGGGTTTTTTTTTAAAGAAAGAAAGAAAGAAAAAGGCTTGGTGAGGAGCAATGGGGGCCTGAGCTAGTCTGGTAGCAATAGAAAGGGATAGATTCTTAAGAGATATTGTAAAAGAAGTGACCAGAAGGACAAGTATACCTAGCTTACCTGTGAAGAAGGGGCTGAAGGAGACCGGAGAAAAGGCACTTTGAGTTCTTGTCAACCTGGGTTTCCTGGGAGAGGGGGAAAAAAAAGAATGAGGAGAAAGAAAACCTGAGCATTGAATTCACTGGAAAACTTAATTTCAGATACATTGAAAAACAAAAGAAATCCCTAGTCACTGTTGGTAAAAATCTTGTAATAAAGCCTAAAATGTAAAAGGTGGGGAAATGAAATAATTAAGCAGCTTTTTGAACAGATTTGCCTTCAGAATTCAATAGCCTACAAAGCAATAAGAAATCCCTATGGATCTTTATCCATACCCCAGCACATTAAAAGAGTAAAATACCTTGAGTAGTAATTAGCAAATCCATTTCAGGAGGAAGGAATCAGATGCAGAGTCGATTTTCATATGAGAGCCAAGAAAGAGGCTCCAAACCTGAATGGAAGCCAGAGCATAGCATCGATTTTCCCACTGGGAACTGCTGTTAGAATGGGAAGCTTTATAAGATACCCATGGAATGAGCTTAGACTTGGGGACAGTAACTGGAGACACATGTAGTTCTCGACCAATTTTGCACAAATAAACCAGGAGGCCGCCAAGCTCTCAAGAAAGACCCCAGGGAATAGTCAAATTGAAAACCTTAAGCATCAATTAGCAAGTGAGCTCCCATAGTGAGGGAGCTGGGCATAGTCCAGAACCCAAAGAGACCAATTCTTGTCCTCTCTGAACTGCTTAAGGATGATATGTAATGCTTTCCTCTAAGTTCTCCTAATAGGCATTTTCTTGAATCTAGTCAAAGCCTCATCATCTGTCCATCACTGGCTAATGGCTGCTCACCCTGAAAGGCTTCTTACCCCATTCCACCTAAATGAAATCAATGAAGAAAACAGGAAAGCCTATTATCATAAGTCTACTTCTAGACTTAATTTTTTTGTTCCCTAATCCACACCTTTCCCCAAGCCTTCCTACTCTTAATCTCTCAAATTCTGTCCTGAATGTCATCAGCATTATCTTCTATCCCAGGAAGGTATCTTTATGAAATTAAGAACTTGGGTTTCCTCCTGGACACCAACCTGAAAACAAACTCTCTCCTGAGAAAACATCACAGAAAAGTCATGGTCATACTAATACCTCAGTTACACCTGGCTGCTCCATAAGAAACCAGAATATTCCTAAAGAAGACAAACCCATACTTGGAATGGTTTCCGTCCTTACCTCTGCCTCTGGCTTTCCATCAAGACTCAGCTTAAATGCAACCTTTTATATGAAGTCTTCCCTAATACCCCTCCTCCCTGAAATGCTCCCTACCCCCTTTAAATATTCATGAAAAATTCATTTCATATATATTACATATAGCAAAGCCAAACAAGTTGGCTTATTCCTCCTCAAATGTTCAGTCTCAAATCTAAACTAGTTTTAATGCTGATCCACTAAGACAAGATCTCTTTGAAAGGAAAACTATGCTTTCTATAGACATGAGAAGTTAAAGGGGAGTTATACTGGGGGCACAGGGAAACTCCTTGAAAGCAGGTGTCCCTCCCCCTCCTTTTTTATTGTTGGTATCTCCACCACCCAGTTCAGTATTTGGCATGTAACGATTCTCTCTGCACATCATCTCTCTGTCTGTCCTCTTTAATCATATGGACTACTTTTGCAATAGCTTCCTAACTGGTCTCCCTTACTCAAGTCTCTTCTTAAATCCATATTGCACACAGCTGCCCAAGTGATTTTTTTTTCTAAAGCACATTTCTGATCATGCTACTCTTCTGCTCAAAATCCAGTGGGGCTCCCTATTACCTCTAAGGTCAAAATACAGTTATAGCCAGACTATTGTTTTTATATTATTTATGTTGTTATTCTTCATACACATTACATCTTCCATCTTTAGATAGATCATCTCCCAAGCTCAAAATACCTCTGCTTTAACCTCTAAGGATTTTTTTTTAAATTAAACTCTTATCTTCTGACTTGGAATCAATACTAAGATCAATTCCAAGGCAGGCACATGATTAAGGAATAAGCCACAGGGGTTAAGTGACTTGCTCAGAGTCACATAGCCAGAAGTGTCTGTGGTCACATTTGAGTCCAGGACCTCCCATCTCCAGGCCAGGCTCTCTAGCCATTGACCTTGACCAGAAATCCCTGGTTTCCTTCAAAGGTCTGCTCAAATACCACCTCTTACATGACCTCCACCCCAGCTGTTCATGCCTATCCATTTCAATAAACTTTTTTTACTATATAAATGTGTTCCTGCCACCCCTGATAGAATATAAGCTAAAGAAGGAGCACAGCCTTGCCTCCTTTACAAGAGAACTGTCCTAGCCAATGTAAAACAGATGCCACTACTCCCATACCTTTAAAAAAAAAAAAGAAGCTATATTGTAAAGACCTAACTAAGGAGGAAAACTGAGAAGCTATCTAGTTTCCTCAACCTGGCTACTTTTCAATTCTTCCCTGTACCTTATTCATGCTGGTAACAGGCACACTGACACACTCTGTAAAACCTACCCCTGAATAATTCAGTTGGTCATATAAAAATAAGATATATTCAAAAGTGCTTATCATGTTGCCTATAGCTATCTGAAGCTCATTTCTAACATATATGGTCCTCCTTAAAGGAAGATTTAACTTCAGTGAATAGACATCTTTTATTCTGCTACACAGCTTCCAGAATGATTTTTTTTTTTAAATGCGTTGGGGGCACAACATTAAATTCAATAAGCAGAAACCTAAAGCATTGGCCTTTCAAAAGGTTCACACCTCAGCCACTTGGCCATTTGCCTTTTTCCAAAGAAAACTACATTACTCTGCCATCTGCCCATGCTGGAGACTATAGTCTCTTTGGTGCCAAACACAGAGGAATGGCAGTACTCAAAATGCACACATCTTGTGCAGGCCTTCTCACTTCAGCTCATCTTCTCGCCTCCGCATTTTAGAAACCCAGAGGAAGAAGAGGAGGAGGGTAATTTCTAGGATCTGGAATTCAACAAGCATGGATCATAAAAAGCATATGAACCTAAGCCTAGGCTCCATCATGAAAAAGCCCCAAACAGTTTCACCTGACAGATTTCCCTTATTTGGAGAACACATAGGTAGGAGAGGTATAAACAACTGAGAGGTTAAAAAATTCACTTCCTAATATCTCTCCAGAAAGCTACCCAAATAGAGATCATCCTGGGCATGATATATCAAGTTTGGGGACCAATGTTAATTAATGTTAATATCAACAACCTAGTTGGGATTCTTTCAACAAATACATTATTTTTGTCCATATCATTCCCTATCCCTTTTGCTAATTCCCTAGGTCATTTAAACAGTATGCCAGGACACAGCAATGTCATAACCTTGCCAGGAACAGAAAATATGTAAAGAGTCAGGCAATATGAAGGAGATTGGGGCAGGCAAATGTGAGAATTCAGCATGGCAGTATATGAGTTTGCTGAATAGGGTGGAAGTTAACAGTTCTGGACATTTATTCACCAAATGTCAGTAAGTCCACAATTCAAATCACTAAATTAGCAGCAACAAATTTATAGACATTTCACAGCTTTTTAAAAAAGGTGAAAATAAAGTTACAGTATGGACTGAGATAATTTAAGGTTTTGTCTATAGTTATTATAGGTATCTGTTAAAGTCAAATTTCCTTTATTTACCCTCCACTCATTTCCTCTTTCATCTCCCATATATTCTCTATGTATATGTCCCTTGAAAAATAAATGACTCAAAAAAAAATTAAAAACCAACCAATGAAAAGCATCAAACACACAAGACCCAGAAGTAATGAAACAAAGTAGCATAGTGTTTGATAATCACCAGGATTTCTATTACCCAGTTAAGAATTCAATTTTCAACAAAAACTGCTTGCTAAGAAAACAAAAGCAGTCTGGTAGAAATTACTTGGACTAACATTTCATACCATATACCACAATGTTACAAACTAAAACAGAACCCAGATATAAAAGGTCACATCAGAAACAAAATGGAGAAAGAAGAAACCTTTCACAAATATGACTAGAGGAAGAGGTCTTAATCAAGAAAAGAACAAAGAGGATCCCATTAGACAAAATGGACAAATCTGTTTCAAGTTTTGCACAAACAAAATCAAGGAAATTGAAGTTCCAAAGGAAACAGTGAATTGGGAAAATATCTTTGAAGCAAAATTCTTTTATAAAGGTCTACTATCCAAGGTATATAGGGAATGGATACAAATATATTAAGAGCTAGTCAGTCCCCAATAGACAAATAAAAGGATATGAAGAGACAATTTTCAAAATAAATTATCAACTACATGAAAATGTTTCAAACACTTAAAAGAAAAAATGCAGATTAAAATTCTGAGGTTCCATCATACACAGACAGATGAAAATGAGAAAAAGGGGGAAAAAAGAGGGAAAATTAAATTAAAATAGTTGGGAAGGACCATGCAAGGGCAAAGTAATACTAATTCACTTGTGTGGGGACTGTGGATTGAACCAACCATTCAGGAAAAAAAAACTTAGGTCTAAACCTAAAGTTATTAAACTGTGCATGTCAATTGACCCAGTGATACTACTATTGGGCGCATAACCCAAAGAGATCAAAGAAGCAAAGAAAGGATCCATATGTTCAAAAATATAACACTTTTTTGTATCAAAAAACTGAAAATGAAGGGAATGTCCTTCAACTAGAGAACAGATAAATTATGGTATTTTAATACAATGAAATATTATTGGGCCATAAGAAATTATGAAAAGAGGGGCAGCTACATGGTTTAGGGAATAGAACTAGTCTTCCTAGCTGTATCCCTGAACTAGTCATTTAACACTGTCTACACTACTTGGAACCAATACACAGTAGAAATTCTAAGATGGGAGTAAGGATTTTTTTTAAAAAAGCTGTACATAATAAAATTAACAGTTTCACATAAAATCCTTTTCTTCTTCTGTTCTTGTATATGAAAATATTTGTGAAAAAAAGTATTTGTGTTTATGTATGCTTGTCAAGTTTACAATAATAATAAAAAAAGAATTTCACAAAATATAGTAGCCAGGCTAGGTTGTCATATACAAACCCCCAAAAGCTTTACAGACCAATAGTATCTAGATCCCTTATGAAGTAAACAGTACACAGAAAACTATTTCATTTTTGTGCTTGTACTGAAGGTACAGAAATTCTGGGCTTTATTTTCAATTCCAATACAAAGGCCTCAGTGCTGCAAGGTCAGATTCAAAAATTAGCTCTCATGTATCAACTCCAAGCACCCAATGATGGAACTTTTAAGGAAAATCAAATAGGAAGGGTCAAAGTTTAAAGTTTCAGAGTGTGTCATTATTTCTGGGTGTAAAAAATTCAAGACTTATAAACATACATGGAGAATACTTCCTAAAGTCATATATCAAGCTCTGATGGGGAATGTTAACCATAATGGGGTGACAGAAAACAATTTTAGGTATCAACAAGATGATAGAACCAAAATGGTAAGCTTTGTAGCTGAAAAGTCAAATCATTTGGGATGTCATGGTGTAGTTCAGAAATAGATCCCCTGGATAATGACCACTACAAGGAAACATGAAGGTTTCATAAATTTGTCGGGTCTTTCCTTAACAGCAGGAACCCAAACTGGTACCAAGCCAGATTAGCACCTCTTCCAGACATACATTAAAAAAGAAAAGTATCATAATTATGCTGTTTCTACCCATCCTCCACCTCAACTGCATGATTATGGAGCCTGTCAAAAAATGTTATCAACTAGTTCCTAAAGGAATTCTGCCTAGGAGAATGCATAGAAACACCTGGCATCAGATTCCAAATGTGTATGTTTCTGGAAGGTAATTTAGGAAGGCCAGGATCAGGATCAGGATAACAGGATATTAAATGATGCTACCCTCTTCCTTCTTCCAAATCCAAAGGGCAACCATTTCAACACATTTGAAATAGATTTGGGTATTGCTCTGGCTTTTCTGAAACAATGTTGTATCCAGACTTAGACCCATATGCGGTAGCTTTGCTGTTCTCATTCCAATATTTGTATTATAAATGCTAGCCTGATTCCATGGAATGAAATTTGATGAGCTAGTAGGGTCCATTTCTTTCCTCACTTGAACTGTGTTCACTAAACAAACTGGGATTAAACACAAAGGCCTCAGAGAATGCAAGGGGGCAAATCCATACAGCAGTTTTGAAGGCATTCTAAAAGAACTAAAGTTGTTGCTTAGGGACAAAATATTAAGAAGTGCTAAGCCAGGTGAAATGGCTTGTGGTACTGCATAACATACTATAAGAAAAGTGAGAGGGGAGGAGGGTAGGGAGATAGGGAATGAAGACATACTAGCAAACATACCCAGGGGTTAGTAAAAGCCAAACTATGCTGCAATGAAAGCTTAGCCCCATAATTAACTCCAGCCATGCAACAGAGAAACAAAGCATCTACCTTTTGGCTAGAGGTTCAAGTGTCTGATCTCTACTAGGTCCCATTGATTCAAAGAACCACAATCTTACTTAATTTCCTTCCCCTAGCAAGGCTGGATTAAGAGTCACACTAATACGATCTATAGAAATCATAGATACCAGGAACAGACTTTTAACAAGTCTCACAGCTGTGAGGCTGCCAGCAAGACTGGCACATCATAAGCTATGGGAAATATGACAAGCAGCATCATAGCCAAGCACTTAAAAAGGACTTAACTTCTACTGCAATCATATCCTAGCTTTTCTTCCAAACAGCACAAAATGTTGTTTCTGAAAGCAGGGAAAGAGAGGGCGGAGGTTAGTCTCTCATTTTAGAGATGGGAAACAGGGTACACAAAAGAGGTGGGCACTTGCCCAAGGTCATCAAATTGATTTTGGAATTCAAACAAGCATCCTAAATCTAGATAGCCAATTCACTCTTCCACCAAAAGGCCACTGTCTAACACTGGATATCCTCACACACAACTAACTGCCTTGATACCTTTGTCAGAAAGCCCCTGGACCAAAAAACATAATTTGCCAGTATCCTGAACTAAGCCTCTTTGCTGAGCAACAAGGCAATTTGCTTTGCAGCAGAAATCTTTATTATGCTCACTGTGAAAGTAGGAGCCAGAACACTCAAAGGTCATTAATTTCTGCTACCAAAGGCAAAAGCCATGTAACAATATGTGCATTTTCTACTTCAAATCTGTTGGCAGAAACAGCTCATTTTACACCATACCTTCTATTTGGAGACTGGAATCATAGATCCAAATCCTGGTAGTTAATCAATAAAAAACAAAGGCAATACAAACCACAAGAACATTAGCAAACTAGCTTATGTCATTACACTTGGCTTGATTTCCCCTCAATTCCTACCATTGATGAAAATTTAATTTTCACTAGTAAGTGGAGCTTCAAGTGTATATAACCCATCACAAAAAGCTGTTTCAGCAGCCACACTTCAAGTCTTCAGTTGCCATCATTAATCCATTAAAGATACTTAAGGGGCAAACATTCACACAACTAAAGGGGGAAAATACACTGGCAGCTCTTTTAGAAACATGTATGATCTGATCTCCAAGGAGAACAGACAGCAAGGCTGTTCAAAAGTAGCAGTAAAGTCAAATCAAGCGTATACTCTGATCTCCTAGAAAAAATGAACTTCAGCAAAATGAGGACAACACCAAATGCCTTACAGAGGCACTCAGACCACCAATTACTGATTCAATCCTATCTTTACTTCCAGGCACTGCCGTATGTCCCTAGTTTAATCCAGTACAATGGAGATTTCCTCAAGAATCTGTCACTCATAAGCTACATAAACTAGTCAAAAAACAAAACAAAAAAAACCTGGAAGTGAAATCATAATGGCAGTCACTACAAGAGAAGCTGCAACGCCACCAGACATTAGAAGACAGTTATAAGTCTGGTAAATAAGCATTATAGTACTAGTGTTGTCAGCAATATAGTTAAAGGAAAATTACACCTCCATTAAAAATTTAAGGAAATTAAGGTCCTTTTCTAATTCAGAATTTTCATCAACTGGCCCTAAAATTAGATGGCCAATATACCAGTTTGGATGCTGAATAGTATACATGGGGCTCTGAGCTTAAGCAAGTTTCCAAAACTAGAGTTCTGGCCTAGTTTTGAAAGGATTAAAACTGCCCTGCTTTTCTATACTATTAGCCAGCAAGTGAACTCTAGACTGCCCTAGGAAACCTCTTGAAGAAATGGAAGAAACATCCAAACCCCAGTCCCAAAACACCATTCATCCAGAGAAGCTACTCATGAAGTTAGAGGTGAAGGACAGAGGACATTATATAGAAACTTAAAACCAAGAACGGGTCATATATCAGTGTGTTCAAGAGACTTGCACTGGCTAACTGAGAAGAGCAAGGGAGACTTTAAAAGCCTCCTCAACCAAAGAGATATGGTCATTCACTAAGAAGGGTAATAGGGGATGCCATTGCTCCAGTCATTCATTTCAACCTGGTGCCGGAAAATCTCAGGCATAGCCTATTAGGGAAAGATGGGAAGAGAATAAGGGATGGGGAAAAAAGGAAGCAACACAGAGAAGGGGAAAGAGAAGGTTGAGAAAGGGGGGAAAAGAGGGAAGCGAGTTGGATGAGAGAAGGGAGAGAGGGAAGAAAGGTTGGAGGGAGGGTAAGAGTAAGAGGAGGGAAGGGGGAGGAACAGGGAGGAAGAAGTAGGAAGAGAGGAGGGAAGAGGTAGTGGAGGACAGAGGATAAATAAAGGGGGAAGAGCGGGATTTGTCAACCAACCCCCCACCCTACTCGCCAGCTAGCTCACCTCGCCGCCTCTGACTCCCCGGCCCTGGGGCCGCCCACGTCGGTCAGACTCACAGAGGAGGCAGCCAGCTCCCCTGGAGGCCTCTTGCCGGCCATATCCCCGCCGGCCGAGGCCCCGTTACAGCTCTTCGTGCGGAAGAGGCGACTGAGGCGTATTCTAAGCGATCCCTTGCGAGAGGTGCCCAGGGGCGGCCGAAGGGGCGCAGCGGGAGGCTGCTGTTGCGGGGGCGGCTGGGGCTCCACTCTGGAGGGTCGCCCCGGGGGCACCAGGTCTTGCAGCGGGAAGGGCGCGGGCAGCAGCTCGGGAGTCAGAGGCTGCAGTGACGCGTGGCGGCCGACGCCTCCTCCTCCGCCAGCCCCCCGGCCCGGACTGCTGAGCTCCTCCTCGGAGCAGCTGTTGGTCTCCAGGCTCTCGGCCTCCGACTCCAACGCCTCCAGCACCAGCAACGCGTCGCTTGTTTCCGTTGGGTCCTCGCCGGACTGCGGGGCCGCGACGGGCAGCTGAGCCTGCGGCGCGGACGGCTGCGGGGCGCACGGACAGCTACCCCCAGCGGGTCCCGGACCCTTGCCGGCCGGCCCCAGCCCCAGCGCCGCCAGGTGGGCCTCCAGCCCCGCGGCGGCTGCAGCCGCTGCCGCCGGGCCCCAGCCCCGTTCTAACCCCAGCCCCAGCCCCAACCCTAGCCCTGGCGGCAGGGCCTTGGGGTCCAAGGTGCAGCGGTGCCGGGGGCACAGCAGCTCCGAGGGCCCCGGCCCAGGTCCCGCCGCCGCCGCCGCCTCCTCCTCCTCGGGCGGCCGCCCCACGTTGCGGAACACCATCAGCTGCGGCGGCCGGGAACCCCGGGGCCCGGGCCTCGGCAGGAAGGGCGGCGGCGGCGGCGGTGGAACCGGGCTCTGGGTCGGGGGCAGCGGCTGGGGTCCATGGCCCGGGGCCGGGGGCGGCAGTGGTGGCGGGGCAGGCTCCGAGGCTGATTCTCCGTAGCCCAGCAGGCGGCTCAGGACGCGGTACGAGGCCGCCGCTGCTGCCGCCGCTGCCGCTGCTGCTTCGCCGTCCCGGAGCTCGGCCCCCTGCATCGGGGAAGGCGGGAGCGAGGCGCGGAGCGACGGACCGCTGGGGACTAGGCTGGGCCGCGCCGGAGCCCCGCCCGCCGCGGCCCCGGTAGCGGGAGCGACAGCGCCAACGGCCGCTGCGGCCTCCGCTTCATCGAGCGCGGCGGCGGCGACCGAGCAGGAGGCGGAGGAGAAGGAGGCGGAGGAGGAGGAGGAGGCGGGGGCGGAGAAGAAGGAGGAGGAAGAGGAGGAGGAGGAGGCCGCTAGAGGGAAGGAGGAGGCGGGGGCTCCAAAGGGGTGGGGGAGCACAGGCGGGGGAGCCCGGCGCGAGCCGAGCCGCGCGCCGCTGCTGCCGTGAGCTACCCCGCCCCTGCCCTGGCGTCACTTCCGGTAGATGCCAGACCAAGCCACGCCCTCGTCTTCTGCTCCCCTCTCCAACTTCCTCTTTGCCGGGGCTGTGGCTGTGTCACGATTCGGTTTATAAGCTTGGGAACAGGTTTACGTTGTGCCCTCTACCTCGTACTTGGCATCACTGCTCACGCGCTTTCCTCTCTTTCTATCTTGCACCCACCCCTCCCCTCTTCTCAATGTAGACTAAAAATCCATTCTTCTTCATTGTAACGCAGGCTTCCAAGCCAACGTGCTTCATTTCATTCCAGTCTCTCTCCCCCCTTCCTCTTTCTCTCTTCTCTCCCTCCTTTCTCTTCCCTTCTTTCTCCTCTCCTTTCCCACTCACCTTTGTCTTTTCTCCCTCCCTCTCCTTTTCCCTTCTCTCTACATCCTTCTCTCTTCTTTTCTCCCCCTCCCCCTTCCGATTCCCTTACCCTCAGCACCGGGAATTTAAACTTTCCACTCGCCCACACTCACCAGAAAGGAGAAAGACAAAATCAAAGAAAGGATCAAAAGTGTCATTCTCTCACCTAACTTGATCAGGTCTGTAGATCTGCCTCTGGAAAAGACATCAGATCTAATCCAGCCACCTCCTTTCCCAGATGGAGGCCCTAGGAATTTAAGAAATTTTATAGGCATCAGAGCTGAGATTGGCACCCAAGTCCTGTGACTCCAAAGATTTTTCGATTGCATCATGTTGCCTTCTAGATTTCAGAGTAGCTTTGCTAATTTGTCCTCACTCCAGATCTCCCTCTCCCTCCTCCCATGTAAATCCTATATCTTGCTTGTGACCTGGAATAGCTGGTAATCTTCCACAGCTCATAAGGCTTGTCACTACAGGAGATTACTGCTAGGCAGTTTAGAGCTCTAGACTCAGGTGGCTGAGCCCAGCCAGTCAGTGCCATTTGAACTCCTCAAATAGGATTGGAGATAATGGCTGGGGATGCAAAATCTATTGCAGGAAAGGAGATTGAGACATGCAGGTATAAAGGAAAGAGCACTGATCTAAATGCTTGGCGAAACACTGAATTAGAAGACCTGGACTGGAATAATGGCTCAGCCATTTACCTCTGTGTCCTGGGGCAAGTTTCTCTGGATTTCAGTTTTCTCATCTGGAAAAACTATTTGAGTACACCCACCCTCCAGAGTTGTGTACTTTTATAACTGTAAAGTGCTATATAAATTATTGTACGAAAGATAAAATTGATCCTGGTGTTAAGGCTGATAAATCCATACCTATGCCTTCCCCCTTCCCAAAACACAACTACTGGCACCTCCTCCTAATCTCTTTCCCTGTAATTTAATTTAGGTTGAGCCAATTTTGTGCTGGTGGAAAGGGGGTCTATGGAGTAAGAGGCTAGAAGAATAAATATTGGGGGGGGGGGGTGATTGCTTCAGTATGAGAAACTGTTGGCATGGAAACTCCTTTCTTTCATCAATACAAATCGACTAGTGACTAGTAAGCTGAAAAGTTAAGAGATTTGTCTATGTAAATCACACAAATATCCCAGTATTCTGATTTCATGCACCCACTCTTGGGGCAAGATTTAGAGGAAGTGAAAAGAATGAAATCCAGAATTTGCTGCAAGCAGATCATGGTGACCCAATGGAGAATTCCAAATAAGATCTTTCCTTCATTAAGCCATCCCTTCTACTCAAACCAGAAATCATCTCCTCATGTCATGAAAAGAGGCCTTCATTAAAGTTCTTTTAATCAACATCCAAAGGTACCGATGGAGAACTCAGAATTCTTGGTTTCCAGATAACTCCCTACCCAACTGTAAAACTCTGGAGATACTGGGTTCCCTAATTAATTAAAAAAATTTTTTCAAATGAGGGCTTGACCCAGTAGCTCCCTCTACTGTCTACTGGTTGCCTTTGGCCATGAACTTCAGGAAATCATAGATAAGTTTTAGACCTGGAAGAGAACTTGGATATATTCCATCTTTATAGAAGTTAAAACATAGGCTCAGAGAAGTTGCCAAGGTCCACACAGGTAGAAGGTGATAGAACCAAAATTCAAATCCAAATCTTTATGCAGTACACAATTTAACAAAAATTCCCTTTTAGGAGAGAAGGGAATGTTCATCCAAATATTTTGTGTCCTCCTTAATTGATAACTGGGGGGGAAAAGGGAGGGGGGGGGAGGCATGGGCCAAAATAATTTTTAATTAAAAATTTTTCTCTATTTCTGCATTATTTGCTTATAAAATGTCAGAGCCATAAGAGAACTTTGAGATCATCCATCTAGTTTGTGTTTTTTTTTTTAAACCCTTGCCATCTGTGTTAGAATCAATACTGTGTATTGGTTCAAAGGCTTCAGAAGAGTGGTGAGGGCTAGGCGATGGGGGTTAAGTGACTTTCCCAAGGTCACATAGCTAGGAAGTGTCTGAGGACAGATTTTAACCCAGGACCTTTCATCTCTAGGCCTGGTTCTCAATCCATTGAGCCACCCATTATCTAGTTGTAAAAAGTAAACTTCTATGTGATGTTGGTGAGGGTACATTTGATATATATTTCTGGTGATATTTGGGTGCTTCACTTACAAAAACAGCCCATACCTGATTCATTTCACGCTGTTTTGTAAATTTGCAGAGAGAATGTGGTATAGTGAAAAGGATCCCAGTTCAAATTGTACTACTTGTGTGACCTAGGATTAGATGTATAACCTCAGTTTCTGTAAAATAACCAGGGTTTTGGACTAGATGATTTCTAAGGTCCCTTCCAGTTCTAAATTTATGTTTATATGAATGAACTAGTCAGAGAATAGAATATATAATCTGGGCATCAGAAAATTCTATATTCAACTTGCCATTCAAATGGTTCCCTAAGAGTATATTCAACCAGTCACCTATGGAAGACTTCTCCAAAGGCTATGTGTCCCCATTAGAATATTCCTCCCAAAGAGTGTATAGCCTATTAACTCCTATCCTTCCTTTCCTTCCCATCTCCTCATACTTAATTGGCTCCTCAGAATATGGCCAGTTATTGGCCCTGATCAGTGTTGTGCTGGTAAATTTTAATAACCAATTCTCAAAAAATGCACAATACACTTTAAGTTTAATTTGGATTATTCTATTTTTCTGTGATTTTCTTAAGCCTAAACAATCAATAAAATAATAATAAATCAAGCTCTAATTTTTACATTTGGTGACTTCTAAGGTATAAATGTTCACATTGAAAATTTAACAATCAGCTTTCACAAACTAGTATGAACTGGCTCCAATATACCTCTAGTCTTGATTCATTATCATCTAGGGGTTATGAAAAGTAAATATTATTCCAATTACTGAAAAAAATCTCTATAACTTAGTTTCACTTAATGTCTAGGAAATTTCTTTTAATCCAAGTGGCCTATTTACATTACACAGACAATCAACACCTGTGGACACATATTGTATTGTGAAAAAAGAAAAAGAAATGTAGAACTCTCTGGGATATTTCCACAGACTATATACTCATATAAAAATTGAATCCCCATAGTACAGCTGCAATATAGGGTTTAAGGGAATAACCCAATGGATTTGCACACTTAACATGACAGGCTCACATTATTGTGCTTCCCATTAACAATCAATCAATAGACACAATTTGCTCTTAGCAAAGGCATCAACTAAGATGATATAGTAAAAAACAGTGACTGCAAAACATTTCCCCATAAACCTGGGGAGTATTTTCCCACAAGTACAAATAGATAGCATCCATGGAAAGAGTGGGTTCAAACTTAAATATACAATAATAGTGAGGCACACATAAAATAAAGGTATGGCAAAGACAACTCAATTCCTGGTGTTAAAGAGTCTAGAAATCCTTTTTATCTTTGTAGAATCTCCATGGAACTTCCCTTGTGTACAGCATCTCTTCTGGATTATTGCTCAGCTAGGTTTTCTGAGTCTGCTTTTCTCCTTACCTAATTCTCTTTTTTTACTGAAAGATTGGGGGGGGGGTGTAAGAATTGGGGAAGAGAAAAGTTTTCCATTCGAAAAAGCTACCCCTTTCCTTGATTGACTGCCTTTCTTTTTTTTTTATTTTAATTTTTAATTTCAAACATTGTTCCTTGGTTACAAAAATCATTTTCTTTTCCTCCCTCCCCTTCCCCTACCTCTCCCATAGCCGATGCACAGTTTGACTGGGTATCGCATGTGTTCTTGATCAGAACCTCTTTCCATGTTGTTGGTATTTGCAATAGGATGTTCATTTAGTCTATTTTCCCATTCATATCCCCTTCTTTAGTGTTTTTTCTCCCACAGTTTTTCCTCTAGATGTGGGTAGTGTTTTTTCTCCTGTAACCCTCCAGGTTGTTGAGGGACATTGTTCAGGGACCACCAGTGGAGGAGTCCATTACATTCGATTGTTCCACAGTGTACAAATCTCTGTGTACAATGTTCTCCTGGTTCTGCTCCTCTCACTCTGCATTACTTCCTGGAGGTTGTTCCAGTCCCCATGGAATTCCTCCACTTTTTTATTCCTTTCAGCACAATAGTATTCCATCACCAACATATACCACAATTTGTTCAGCCATTCCCCAATTGAAGGGCATCCTCTCATTTTCCAATTTTTTGCCACCACAAAGAGCGCAGCTATGAATATTTTTGTACATGTCTTTTTCCTTATTATCTCTTTGGGGTACAAACCCAGCAGTGCTATGGCTGGATCAAAGGGCAGACAGTCTTTTATCACCCTTTGGGCATAGTTCCAAATTACCCTCCAGAATGGTTGGATTAATTCACAACTCCACCAGCAATGAATTAGTGTCCCCACTTTGCCACATCCCCTCTTATTCATTACTTTCCTTTGCTGTCATGTTAGCCAGTCTGCTAGGTGTGAGGTGATACCTCAGAGTCGTTTTGATTCTCATCTCTCTGATTATAAGAGATTTACAGCATTTTTTCATGTGCTTATTAATAGTTTTGATTTCTTTGACTGAAAATTGCCTATTCTTGTCCCTTGTCCATTTATCAATTGGGGAATGGCTTGACTTTTTGTACAACTGATTTAGCTCTTTATAAATTTGAGTAATTAGCCCTTTGTCAGAGTTTTTTGTTATGAAGATTGTTTCCCAGTTTGTTATTTCCCTTCTAATTTTGGTTACATTGGTTTTGCTTGTACAGAAACTTTTTAATTTGATGTAGTCAAAATTATTTATTTTACATTTTGTGACTCTTTCTAAGTCTTGCTTGGTTTTGAAATCTTTCCCTTCCCAAAGGTCTGACATGTATACTATTCTGTGTTCACCTAATTTACTTATAGTTGCCTTCTTTATGTTCAGGTCATTCACCCATTCTGAGTTTATCTTGGTGTAGGCTGTGAGGTGTTGATCCAAACCTAATCTTTCCCACACTGTCTTCCAATTTTCCCAGCAATTTTTATCAAATAGTGGATTTTTGTCCCAAAAGCTAGGGTCTTTAGATTTGTCATAGACTGTCTTGCTAAGGTCACTTACCACAAGTCTATTCCACTGATCCACCTTTCTGTCTTTTAGCCAGTACCAAATTGTTTTGATGACCACTGCTTTATAGTATAGTTTGAGATCTGGGATTGCAAGGCCATCTTCCTTTGCATTTTTTTTCATTATTTCCCTGGATATCCTTGATCATTTGTTCTTCCAAATTAACTTTGTTATGTTTTTTTCTAATTCCATAAAAAAGTTTTTTGGAAGTTCGATGGGTATGGCACTAAATAAATAGATAAGTTTGGGTAGGATAGTCATTTTTATTATGTTAGCTCATCCTACCCATGAGCAGATTGCCTTTCTGTATGGTATCTGCTCCCTTGTTATCCTTCAAACCCTATGAACATTCAAATTTCTAGATGAGGTGTCTTCTGCTCCACTTTCAGAACCCATGGCCATGGATAGGGGTGGAGGGTGTTGTCTTCCTACCTTTTTGGATGTTTTTCATATAAGTCATTTATTATGGTGAATTCCTAACTTCTCTCAAAGCATAATTCTGGTGCTACTTCCTGTACCAGGTCTTTCCTGATTCTCATCTTTTTCCTTAAGATAGTAATACTCTCTTCCTCTAAAAGTACATATAGATGTTGGGCAATGAAGATCATGCCTATCCCATTGGAAGAGTTCACCCTTATCTCTCAGGAGCAGCAATCCAGCTCTACATTCCAAACACCTATAGAATCTTCCCCTTAGACACCTGCCACAGATAGGGGTATACTCTGACACAAGATTTATACCCTCGCCTCTGGATTTTCAAAGGCTGGCAATAATTCACCAAAAGCCACTGAAATCTTGATGTTTCTAAGAGAAAGGACCCCTCATGAAGGTGAACCCATTCCAGGTTGACCCAAAGAAAAGACAAGTCTTTTTTTTTTAAACCCTTACCTGCCATCTTAGAACCCATACCATACATTGGTTCCAAGTGGTAAGGGCTAGGTAATGGGGTTAAGTGACTGACTCAGGGTCACATGTCTAAGAAGTGTCTGAGTCCAGATTTGAACCTAGGACTTATTGTCTCTCAGCCTGGCTCTCAAACCACTGAGCTACCTAGCTGCCCCCAAAAGCCAAGGCTTCCACTAGTTTCTCCAGGACTGGTTGCAGTAACCTTAATGGATTCCTCTCCACCATTCATCTTTACCACTCCCATCTTCTATTCATGAGAATTCATAGGAGAAGAGAGAGTCCCAAAGTGAAGCTATTCCTCCTCTGCTAAGTAGACAGCAATTCCTGACTCAATATAATCATAAAGACGAAAGTACCAACCAAGAGTTGCAATGTTACACATATCCTTTAATAAGGGCACACTCCTATATGTCCATTCCCCTGAACCCAGGGCATGTGCCGGGCTCCATGAGGTCACCCCCATAACACACACAAACGTTTTTCATATTTCTTCCACCAAAGAACTCAGTGATTAGGTCCTAGAATTGGAGGGTCCAATCTACTCAGCTTATTTTTTCTTCTGGAGGGAGTAGGGCAGGGTGAGGCATCTTTAAGACACTCCAGAAAGTTACTGAAGTCTCTGTGATTTAATAGACCTATTATAGTTCTGATACTACTTCTGTGTGACATTGGGCATGTCATTTCAACATCTTCTGAGACTCAGTTTCTTTCCTTGTAAAATGAAGAAGTTAAAGCAGATTCCACTACTAGCATGGGCCCCAAGATGAATGACAAAGAAAGAAAGACCCATATACACCAAGTTATAGCCTCTACTTTTTGTAATAGGAAAGATACAGGGGGCAGTTAGGTGGCACAGTGAGTCGAGTGCTGGCCTTGGAGTCCAATTCTTTGTGATCTCCTTTGGGGTCTTGGCAAAGATACTGGAGCAATTTCCTTCTCCAACTCATTTTAAAGATTGGAAACTGAGGTAAACAGGGCCAAATTGACTTGTCCAGTGTCATACAGCTAGTGTTTGAAGCTAGATTGAACTCTTTTTAATTTTCTTAAAAAAAAAAAAGTCCAATCCTAAATCCATTGTATTGCATTGCCACCCATCACCATTCTTTCTTTGCAGCTTAAGCTGAATTAGCATGGGGATAGAGCATTGGGCTTGGAATTAGGAAGATTCATCTTCATGAGTTCAAATCCAGTCTTAGACACTTCCTACCTGTGTGACTCTGGATGAGTCACTTAACTCTGTTTGCTTCAATCTCCTCATCTACAAAGTAAGCTGGAGAAGAAAATGGCAAACTACTCCAGTATCTTTGCCAAGAAAACTCCAAATGGGGTTACAAAGAGTCAGATAGGACTGAAAACTAACTGAACAACAATGGAGCACCCTGAGAGAGATGGTTCATGGTTTGAGGTTGAGAAGGTTTTTTTTTTTCTTTCCCTTCTGACCAACTCAGAAGCATCAAGGATTGAGGAAAACCCAAGAAAAGAGATTCAGGGAAGGTAGAAGAAAGGGACAAGGCTCACCTCTATCAAAGGGAAATGTAGATCTAGGGCAGCAAACAGCCTGGGAAGTAGGTGGGGGGTCATCAATGATAGAAAAGGTCACTAGAGAGTAGAAGGGAAGGGCAAGGGCTTTGTTGTGAGAGCCTTCCCACAGGGCTCCTGCTGTCCCAGCCTCAGGTGCCTCTCTCAGGCATCTGGGACCCAGAGATACAGGCTTCAAGACATAGCTCTCTCTTCACTTGGGGAATATTGGTAATATAAGTATAACAATAGAAAGACCAACAAAGGAAGGAGAGGAAAAAGATGAATTTAAAATCAGTCCCATTGACAAGTATTTATTAAGAACCTACTAAAGGCCAAGCACTGTGCTAAAAACACCAATAACACAAAGAAAAGGCAGGAGGGGTGAGAGGAGTCCCTGGCCTTAAGGAGCTTACATTCTAATTTCTAAAATCATGAAAAGATCTCCTTAATCTTTCTTTATTACCCCATCATTATTGTAATTATCTTTTGCAGTAGTAGCTGCAGTTTATGGTAGAGTAGAAAAAAATTAGGATATCTGAGTTTTTGACTCTACTATCCACCTGTTGTGTGTCTTTGGATGAGTCTCTGATTTTCTTTGGGCCCAGATTTTCTCTTTTATAGAGCAAAATTAGAAAATTCCTTGTAGTTCTGTTCTCATTATGCTGTGTTAGAGTGGGGAGAGTCAGGAGAGGAAGGCTTTAATCATGATTCAGATGCTTGTTTACTATCTGTTGGACAAAATCTGTTGAATTTAAGCTTTCTGAGTCTCAGTTTCCAAATATGTAAAATGAGGGTAACTATATATTCTAATAAATGTATCGATATAGTTTGTTTAAACACAACAAATAATTCCTAGTGATTGGGGGCAATGATATTTTCACTATCTGCTTGAGAGGGTTGCGATGAAGAAAGAGCTTTGCAAACCTTAAGATGCTGTATGGCTATGTTATTCTTCTTCTAAGATCCCTGATCTCAGAAGCCACTCCAACCCTCTCCCAACTCCCCCCACTCCCATCTCCAAACTGAAGGGAGGGAAGAAGGAAGAATGGTTTGCCCAGGGATACAAACTAGCTTTTCCTCATGCCTGATGAGTTCCTGCTACAAGGCTGAGAACAACATAGGTGTGGGAAGGGGGGCACCAGCTCACCCACGGTTGCTATGGCTCCCCATCCTGGATTTGCCCATCTCTCCTAATGGAGCAAGAGAACGGAGGGAGGGAAGGAGGGAAGGAAACAGAGGAGTGGAGGATGGGAGTAAGGAGAGGGGGAAACAGAGAGAGAAAGAGAGAGAGAGAGAGAGAGAATTCCAGACTATTCTCTCATCTCTTTTCTCTTCCATCCCATTTCTCTTCCTTTCCATCCCATCTGGGTCTATCTCTATTTGGAGCAGATGTGGGGATAGGGGGGTAGACTGAATGGGGGGGGGTGTTATGCCAGGATTAAGTGTATCTGAGGTGGGGGTGGTGCTTAGAGAGCGAGAAGGGGCAGGGCCCCTTTGCCTACGTCCAGGAGCCAGCCTATGACGTTGGTTAAAGAGAAAGGGAAAATAACTGAGATAGATCGAGCCTGAGACAGAGATAGAGATGGAGAGAGCAAGGAGAAAAGGCATGGTTCCAGCACACAAAAAGATAATAATTCCCCCAGGTTGGAGCCAGCTTCTTCCCAGAGTTTCCTGAACTGCTCTAAGGTGGCCTGGATACTGAAGTCTCTCAGAGGCTGGGCAATCCATTGAAGTTGGTATGAGGTTGGGCATCAGAGCACAGGTGATGCCCCCTGCCATTTGGGGACTACTGAGCTGGTGTTTCTATGACTGGGTCCTGGGTAGTCCCCGGGACCCTCGATCTCTACCCCCCCTGACTTCCCAAGGCAAACTAGGATCTGTGCCCTCTTGGGCACCCCCAGAAGGGGCAGGGGCAGCTTTGGCTTTCCTTTACTCTGGAGATGCCCAGAAACTGGCTGGAGCCAACTGCAGTAGGCGCTATGAGGCACAAGGATCAGGGAGCAGCCTGGGACTCCCCCCAGTCCTGCAGGGAGCTGCAGGAACTTTGGCACAAGCTGCAAATTTCCTCAACATGCTGCTCCAAGCCAATGACATCCGAGAGTCCAGTGTGGAAGAGGATATAGAATGGTACCAAGCATTGGTACGAAGTGTGGCTGAGGGTGACCCAAGGGCATACCGGGCATCACTGATTTTCAATCCAGCTCCTGGTGCTTCCTTGCCTCAGCTGGCACTTCAGGCCACCAGAAAAGGAGAGGAGACCCTCTTGCAGGATTTATCAATGACCAGAGTCCAGGAAGCAAGCCTAGCTGGTGTTGGAGTTACTGTGGCCTTAAGAAAGCGAGTGCTGAGCAATGACCTGGGCAGCTTGGACAGCCCCAAATGGCCACGGGGAGATGGGTACGTAGGTGACACAAGTCATGTTCGCCTCTCACCCCCCTTTCTGGAGTGTCAGGGGGGTCGACTCCGACCTGGATGGCTAATTGAGCTTTCAACTACCTTCTATGGGCTCAAGCCGGATCTCAGTCCTGAGGTCAGGTAAGTGTGTTTTTTACTTGCACATTTGTGTATAAATAACATATATATGTATACACACATATGTACTGTTTATGTAAATGAAATGTGCACATAATTATAAAATTGATACTTGTGTACATATATGCAAACATGTGCATCCTGGTAGGTAGGTATCTATCCCTTCCTGGGCATCTTTGTGGGCATAGATATAGGAATTGAGGACACATTTTTGACGGTATGTATGTCTTATCTACCTGCTTGGGCTGGCATGCATGTTTGCATAGCAATCCACAAATATTTCTGTGCATATGTCTCCATATTTGGGTTTTTATGTGAATATAGCTATATATATATGTACATATATATACATATATATACAGGTTTAGGGACAAGTATCTGTGGTTGTCCATAAGTGTACTGTGTATGTAGGCATATAGATGCAGACATATGTGTATTTATCTTTGTGTAGAGACATGCAAACAGGTGAGCGCTTTTCTGTTGTGTGAAAGATGGGAGGAGAGGAGAAAAAATAATGATTTGATACAGCCTTCACTTCCAAGGTACATGCGAAACTAGCCCAGATGTTGTCTCTTGCCCCCCTAAAACACTGAGAGAGGGCCTCCATAAGGACAGTTGAGTTCCAGGAGGCCAGTCCTTTCTGGGAGCTGCCTCAGCTGCCAAATCCTTTTGGACTTTTTCCAATATCCCAGGTTCCCAAGCTTATTGCACTGTGCAGTGCCCATTGATTAAGAGGATCAGATCTGCTTTGCCTTTACCAGTGGGACATCTGATGCTCCTGAACAAGTGACCCCTCTTCCTCCCCAGTTCCTTCACAATCCATGAAAAAAAAAAGCCAATTAAATCAAGCAGAGAACCTGGGACACCCAAGCACTCAAAATGCTACTGGGAAAGAGGAAGCAAAGATTTCATGGTCACAGCCTTGGAGAGGGTAGGGAGGCTGTCCCAGGTGTTCATTTCATTTCTGGCAATTGGCTCTCCAATCTTACCCCCCAAGCAGGGTGCCTCACCACCTAGCAGGCACCTGACTGTGTGCAGCCCTCTACCATTTCCCCAGAGCTAGGAAGTAGAGTGTGAGCATCTGAGTCAGGGCTCAGTGGTGCTCTGATTCATCTTCACCTCTTCATGACAATTAACACATTACTGACATGAGGAGAGAGGGAAGGTAGTGTGTGTGTGTGTGTGTGTGTGTGTGTGTGTGTGTGTATGTGTGTGTGTGTTTGCATGGGAGACTGTGTTGAATTAGTCTGTAAATCCTTTTGTGACAGAGCCCCAGCCCTCTAGACTGAGCTCTTCTCAGTGACAGTATCTCCTAGATTCATCCTAGTCATGGACCGGGAAGAAGAGCTTCAGCCCAGTTCCATCTGTCCCAGCAACATTACTCTTCCATCCCCAAATTCCTTCAAAATCCAATTCCTTGGAGAGTTATGTCCCTGCTAGGAAAGGGACTCTCCCATTGAAGCACAGACAAGGGGAAGGTGGTACAGGTGTCCCATTCCCTACCCTTCCTGTTCCAGGGGTCTGGTGCAGATGGATGTTGAGCTTCAGAATGTGGACATCGATCAATGTGCCAGTGGCCCTGGTTGGTTCTCCAATACACACCAGTGTGACCTCAATAGCACCCAGGTATGGATGGATGGGGGTGGGATGGGAGGGTTTGGGGAGGACTCCCTGGCCCAGGATTTCAGTTTGTGTCCAATTTCCTTTTCCCATCACTCAAGTCTCAGAAGCTGCAGAAACAAGCTGAAATCTCAAGCTCCACAGTTTGAAATGAGACTATAGTGGCAGGACCAGAGAGTTCAGTGAGGGAAAGGGTAAAGGATTTCAAGGGAACCCATTTCTTTTCTGTCTTCAACTATTTCCCCTAAAGCTGCCAGTATGTCTTGTGCATATTCTCTCTCAGCGCTTCAGGGTTTGTTCCCTGCTAGGGACCCTTCCTGGTGATTGGGGGAACAGAGAGCAGACTATAAAGACACAGGTAAAAGGATAAAAGAATAGAAAGGGGACTATAGACATCAGTACTGAGACATTTTGACCAACGGACTGGAGTTGAGAAGAGATGATGGCTGAGTCTACAACTCCAGGCTCTAGAGTAAGTTCTGGAATACCAAAGGCTCACTTCATATTTATTCTGAATAAACATGATAGAACCGAGGAGTGTTGATTTAAAGGTGTGCACTGACTCAGCATAGTGCCTGCCATATAGTAGGTAACTTAATAAATAATTGTTGATTAATTGATTTAAAGTCAGATGACCTGGGCTCAAATCCCAGCTCAAAATCTATGATCCCTGATTCTATGAAATCTCACACCTTCCTTGGATAGATGTCAATCCAAGGCCTTCATTCCAATGAAGATGTCTCTAAAATGTAATAGAAATGAAAGCGTGTACCCACATACTGAACGTCCCCTTGAAAGTAAGTATCCCAAAAATATATGCACACTTTATTTTCTGAAAAAGCAAAGACATTACAGAATTATAAGCTAACTGGAATGTAGATGGGACACCTAGAATTACCCTTCTTCTACAAAGATGATCATCTAATTCATGAGTAGGATGTGTGTTTGAAGTGGATTCTTCAAGAGAAGGGAAAGTCTCACTCTGAATCATCCCTATCTGGGGAATATCTATAGTCTCCAATGTGAGACAACTGGATAACTCTCCTAAGGAATGGACAACAGCCAAATTCTATTGAAAGTAAGTAACTATGACATGGACATTGTTTCTTTTTTTTTAAAACCTTTATCTTCCATCTTAGAATCAATATTGTATTTTGATTCCAAGGCAGAGAAGAGCAGTAAGGGCTAGGCAACGGGGATGAAGTGACTTGCCCAGGATCATAGTTAGGAAGTATCTGAGGCCACATTTGAATCCAGGACCTTCTGCCTCTAGGTCTGGCTCGCAATTCATTGAACCACCTTGATGCCCCCTCATAGTTTCTATTATGATCTTTATTACCATTGTTCTAACCCATTAAGCCAATGAGAGTACAGTCTTTCCCTCCTTTTTCTTCTCTTCTCTTCTTATCTCCTACCGTTTATTTCTCTTTTTGGAGAATGTCAGAGGTTGAGCAAAGATTCTCCAAGTTCCATCCTGCTGAATTAATTCATCAGATTCAACTCAAAAGATATCTATTATCTGCATGGTTCTGTGGCAATTATTAAAGAAAGAGTCATGAAATAAGACAGACTCTACCCTCAAGGAACTTCCAATCTAATGGAAAGACAGACACAAATAATGGCCATACAGAATGCACAAGTGAGAAACAGAAGTCAAGACAGTGTTATGAGAATACTAATAAGAACAAGATAATTTTCTTTTGGGGAAATCAGGGAGTGTCTCATTAAGGAAATGATAGAACTGATCCTTGAAGAAAAGAAGGGATTTCAACAAGTGGAAAAGGCAGGGGAAAGGGCAAAGACAAGATCATCTTCAACAAAGGCATACACCAAAGAGAACAAGAGGAGAATGGGGGATAGTGAGCCATCCTGTATAAACTACAACATGAAGAAGGGGAGAAAATATAAGCTACAATTGCAAAAGAGACTTGAAGTCAGTTCTTAGTACTGATGTCTGGCAGGTATCTAAAATGTCCAATATGAATGAATCATCTTCTGTCCCTAAACTGCTCTCTCCTTTCAAACTTCTCTACTTCTTCCATTCGCCCATGCTCACTCACTTAGGGTTCTTCTTTCTCCCTGCCCCACTCCACCATATCCAGTCAATTACCACATCTTAGGGATGCCGCTTCCATATCAGCTCTCAAATTTATCCCCTATTCTAGATTCACATGGCCACACATCTCCCCCTAACCCCTCAGGTAAAGTCCCCCATACATTTCATCTGGGATATCATAACAGCTTCTTGATCTCCCTCTCCACTTTCAGGCTTCTCTCTAATCCATCCTCCACATGACTGCCAAAATAATCTTCCTAAAACATAGCTCTGAGCATATCCCTCCCCTCCACAAAAATCTATAATGGCTTCCTATTGCCTCTAAGAGAAAAGACATTCCAGGCATAGAGGAACAGGCTGTACAAAGGTACAGTTGTAGGAAGGTGTTACAGTAATAATTAATAGCAACAGTGCCTTAAGGTTTGCAAAGCACTTAATATGTATTTTCTTATTTGATTATTACAATAGTGGGAGGCAGGTGCTATGATTATTCCTAATTTATAGATGAGAAAACTGAGGCATAATGAGAGTAAGAAGCTAACCCAGGGCCAGTAAGTGGCTAGTAAGTCTCTAAATCAGGATTTGAATTCAGGTCTTCCTGACTCCATGTCGTAGGTTCATCTACCATGATATTCAGTTATTATTATTATTATTATTATTATTATTATTCACAAACTCTGTGCTTGAGCCAATTTGTTCCACTTAACTGTTCTTGGAACATTGCCACGCCTTTGAACAAGTGGTTTCCCCATAGCCAAAATGTACCCTTTTCTTTCTCACCCTCTTAGAAGGTTTAGCTTCCTTCAAGGCTCAGTTAATTTGCTCTCACCACCACTGCCACCATAGGAAGCTTTTCCTGAACCTCTGGTTGTTGGTGTTAGCTTCATATTTATTTAAACCCTGATCTTCTGTCTTAGAGTTTATACTAAGCATTGGTTCCAAGGCAGAAGAGCAATAAGGACTAGGCATTGGGACTTAAGTGACTTGCCCTGGGTCACACCACTAGGATGTGTCTGAAGCCAGATCTGATCCCAGGTCCTCCCAACTCCCGGCCTGGCTCTCTATCCACTGAGCCATTCAATCTCATATTTATTATATGATCACATGTCTTATCCCCCAGGAGAAAATAAACGCTTCTGTTCAGGCAAGCAAGGACACTTCCTCATTCATGTACTCTTAATTCTTGTCCACTCCCACAAATTTCAACTCCTCCTGAGGGCAGGAACAATTTTTTCATTAAAAATTTTTTCACCAGTGCTTTGCATACTACTAGTAGGTCCTTAATAATTATTTATTGAGTTGAACTGGAAGGGGGTAAACTGATGGCAGGAAGTGGGTAGAGGACTATTTCTGGAGCTTAAGGGAAAAAAACGATGAGTCTGGACTAGGGCAGGGTGAGTAAGAGAGGAAGATGATAGTGTAATGATAGAACAGACAGGACGTGGCAATGGAATGACTATAGGAAATGAAAAAGAGGGAAGCATCAAAGATGAAAAAGCTTAGAGCCTTTTGTACTTACATATATAGTCTTCAAAAGAAATAGAGAAGTGGCAACTAGGTGACTCAGTGAATGGAGAGCCAGGCCTGGAGACAGAAGGTCCTGGGTTAAAATCTGACCTCAGACATTTCCTAGCTGTATAACCCTGGGCAAGTCACTTAATCTCCAATTGCCTAACATTTACTCCTCTTCTATCATGGAACCAAGATTTGAACCGAGGACCTCCTGTCTCTAGGACTGGCTCTGAATCCACTAAGCCACCTAGCTGCCCCTTTGTAGTTTCTACTAGGATTAGTATTAATTGTCTTGATTTTAAAACAGAAGGTAAGGATTAAAAAAAAGAAATAGAAAAATTGGAGAGGGATAAGAAAGTATTTTGAGGAAAGAGAGGTCAAGTCAACAAACATTTATTCCTTGACTTCTATGGAGTGGGGAAACTGAAATTAGAACTCTGAGCAGAGGATGGAGATCAAGATATAGATTTGGGGATCACTCACTTTCGATGTGATCATCTTGGACCTGCATCAGCTTGGACCCTATTCCTTCCTTATCTTGGCCAAATGGATGAATGAGGGAGAAATAAAGGGCTGGCTTTGGCCTCTTGCTATCCTGACATCCCTTCTGATGGGGTATGTAGTCTTCTACTGAAGCCAGAGGGCGCCAGAAAGACATTTACAGTCTTTCTACCCACCAGAGTGCCAAAGAGGTTGGATTTGGAGAGAGAGAACAAAAGGGAACCATTGAAATAAGATATTTGTTGCCTAGTTGTGTCAATTCTCCATGACCTCCTTTTTGGGGTTTTCTTGGCAAAAATCCTAGAGTAGATTACCATTTCCTTCTTCAGCTCATTTGTCAGATGAGGAAACTAAGTGTCTTGGTCAGGGTCTCACAAGGAACTGCCTAAGGCTGGATTTGAACTCAGGTTTTCCTGACTCTAGACCCAACATTCTATCTACTATGTCCCTTAGGTGCCCTGAAGCAAAAGATAGACCATGGTTATACGGAGGGCAGCAAAAAACTTTTGGTTGATTCCTAATCTCCAGGCCATAGGCAGGGACAGAGGGATATGGAAGGAGGTAGGGGATTTCCAAGAGCATGACCAGGGCAAAAAAGGATTCCCCTTAGAGCAACTGGATGTTGATGGTATTCTTTAGTGGAGAGAATTATTTACCTAGAGACAGAAGACTAGCCAGAAATTCCCACTTCCCATGCCAATGCAGGGCCTGTCTCTCCTTACAGTGTGTACCTTTGGAGAGTCACGGCTTCATCCTTGGACGCTACCTCTGCCGCTGCCGACCGGGCTTCTATGGACCCAGTCTCCCCATGGGTAGGTACCTCAGAGCTTGTCAATTGTGTCTTTTTTCCCAGATTTCCCAGAATAACCTAATCTCAACCATCCTTAGAACACTTTCCCTCCTCAAATGGATGACCTCCCTTCTTTTACTGGGTCTTCCTTCTAGTGCTTCCTTCTGTTTATTATTTCCTATTTATATTACACATAGCTTGCTTTGTGTATTTGTTTGAATGTTGTCTCCTTTGTTGGATTGTAAGGCAGGAACTGTCTTTTGCCTCTTTTTCTCTCTCTAGTACTTACCACAGACCTGGCACAGAGTAGGCATTTAATACATGTTGATTGATTGAATGAGAGAAGAACTATGGGGGAGAAAGAGTGGAGGCTGGGAGCACATACTGAGAGAAGAAGAATGAGGGGAAAGGCTTGAAATTCCTGTGGGAAACAATGTAGGGGTTGGGAAAGGGCAAAGTAGCTGAGAAGAAACTATAAGAGATGGAAGGCAGGAAACAGAGCCAAGGGTATAAATCAGATATGGATCAATAGGAACCCTGAGCCATGTCCCCCCTTTTACTTCTAGTGCTTAAAACATCTCCTTGGAGATTTTTTTAGAAGAGTCTCTTCAATCATCCTACTTGACCAAGTCCTACCAGAAGGAAGAGGAAGTAGGGTGACCCCATGATAGGGAGGTTTGGTAGAACATCAGGTAAGAAGCCTCAGGATAGGGGGGCTCAGGTCCTTCACACCAGGGATTTGTCTTACAGGGGCAGACAAGAGCATTGCAGAATCTATGGGACAGTATGGAGCCCTGAGAAGCAATTCTGGCCGACTGCTTCGATGCCAGCCATGCCCAGAGGGCTGTGCCAGCTGTGTGGATGCCTCACCATGCCTGGTGGAGGAGACACAGGTGCTCAGAGCAGCTGTATTGGTTTGCCAAGCCTGTTGCATGCTGGCCGTCTTTCTCAGCATGCTGATTTCCTACCACTGCCGCAGGAGCAAGGCAAGCCTGAGGGGATTCCCCTTCTCCAGCATCATACTCCCCACAAGACCCTTTTTCTCTAGCCCCCCCCCAAACAGAGAGCCATACTGTTTGATTTGGCCCAAGCCAGATGAGGTCATTGTGGTCTAATCTGGGAGGAGTAGAGAATTGGGGGCCAGGCTACCAGTTGGTGGGGCAAGGATTGGAAATGGGGAAAATGGAATTGGGGGAAGTGGTAATGGTCTGCTGATGGCAAAAAAGATGGGAAAACAGTGTGGCTGGGATCTGAAAGAACAGAAAGGAAAGGAACAAACATTGATTGAGCACCTACTATGTGCCAGGTGCTTTATAAAGACTTCATTTAATCCACACAACAACCCTGTGAAGTGGATGCTATTATTATCCCCCTTTTGTACAATCAAGGAAACTGAGGCAGGCATTGGTTAAGTGACTCTCCCAGGGTCACATAGCTAGGAAGTGTCTGAGGCAGCATTTAACCTCAGATCTTCCTATCTCTAGGCTTTAGTGCTCTAACTATATCATCTTGCTGGGGTTAATGACAGGGCAGAGGTGGGGCATGAATGGAGGATATTTAGACTGGTTGGATACCACTGGCTGAAGTAAAACTGAGACTCCCCCCCCCCCTCCTGCAATCCACCCATGCCCACTGCCATGCCTGCTCTCAGAAACCTCCCTCTTCTCTGGGACTTGCAGACGATTCGATCATCTGGGGTCATATTACTGGAGACCATCCTCTTTGGATCTCTGTTGCTCTACTTTCCTGTGAGTCCGAGGCCTGGGCACCCCAACCCCCGGGTTTTTTTTCTCACCCCCTTAAGTATTCACATCTCTTCCCTCTCCCAACTGTCACTGTCACCTCCGTAGTTAGAGCTCTGCATGTCCCTGTGTTCCCTCTCCTCACCCACCTCTCCCCTCTAAGCAGCTAGGAGTTATCAAGGAGGAAGCACTCCTACTCTGCTTCCCTGAAAGCCCCGCCCCCCAAACTGTGAAGGGATGGAACTGTCAAGGGTAGGGGAAAGGGGGAAAAGACTAGAGCTTCACGGTCGCTGTTCCAGGTCCTGACTGCCCACCTCATCTCCCCTAGGTCTTCATCCTCTACTTCAAGCCAAGCATATTCCGCTGCATTGTTCTTCGGTGGGTGCGGCTGCTTGGCTTTGCTATTGTCTATGGCACCATCACGCTCAAGCTGTACAGGTAGTGCCTGAAGGCAAAGACCACCTCAACTCCAGCTCCCCAAGCCAGGCTTCTGGTTTTCTATATTCATCAGAAGGCACAACCCCAGGGTCCAACTCACTTCTTTCACTGTAGAGAAGCAATTCTCAAATGTGGATCCCAAAATTATCATCCTGCTTTTCTGACTCCATCTCTGCACCCCATAATTGACCCCTTGGGGTCCTTAAGCCCCTTTCCATTATAACCCACCCAACTTTGTACTCAGACCCCCTCCCCAGCACCATATAACCTTGTTCACTATCCTCAAGCCCCTCCTTAATCACTTTCTTCATGTATAATTATAACAAAGAATTATTATATAATATAGAATTACATATAGCATTATATATAGCATAATATATGATTTATATATAATATAAACACTCAATTCAGATATAATTCATATCTAATTTACCCTTCTGCTTTCCTCATCACTATATAACCTCTCCCACCATCCTCAAGCCCCTCCTTAATCACTCTATTCATATATAATTATAATATATGATAATATATAGTTATAATATATAATGGAACACAATTTATGTGTAATTCACATATTATCTACCCTTCTGCTCTCCCCATCACTGTATAACCTCTCTCACCATCCTCAAGCCCCTCCTCAATCACTCTATTCATATATAATTATAATATATGATAATATATACTTATAATATATAATGGAACACAATTTATGTGTAATTCACATATTATCTACCCTTCTGCTCTCCCCATCACTGTATAACCTCTCTCACCATCCTCAAGCCCCTCCTCAATCACTCTATTCATATATAATTATAATATATGATAATATATACTTATAATATATAATGGAACACAATTTATGTGTAATTCATATATTATCTACCCTTCTGCTCTCCCCATCACTGTATAACCTCTCCCACCATCCTCAAGCCCCTCCTTAATCACTCTATTCATATATAATTATAACATATGATAATATATACTTATAATAATATATAATAGGACACTCAATTCAGGTAGAATTCATATATAATCTATCCCTCTTTCCTCCCCATTACTATATAACCTCTCCCACCATCTCAAGCCCCTCCTCAATTATTCCATAATCTACCCATCTCCTAGTCTCTCTCATCAATTAATTGGACCATTTCCATACCTCAACTCCAGGGTAAGAGATGTGACTCTTCCTTTCTCTACAGAGTACTACAATTGTTCCTGTCCAGAACAGCCCAGCGGGTTCCCCACCTGAGCAGTGGCCAGCTGCTGAGGCGCCTTGGACTTCTCTTGCTCTTGGTTCTGTTTTTTCTGGCAGCCTGGACAATAGGCACCTTGGAGAGGGGAGTCCATCATGCACCCTTGGTTATTCGTGGTCACACATCTGCTGGCCGTCACTTTTATCTCTGTCACTATGACCGCTGGGACTACATCATGGTTGTGGGTGAGATGCCCTATTCCTGTCACCAGATTAAACCCTTCTCCAAATCCTTCAACTCTCCTTTCTTCTTTCCTCCTACTATCAGCATTTCTTCTCCTTAACATCCCCCATCCTATCTTCCTCACTGTCCCTCCCCAGAGGCCCCACATTCCCACATACCTCTGTGCAACAAAAAGGGACTAGACCTTTTGATCTTGGTTGCTAATCAGTGTGTTTCTGCCTCTGCCTCTCTTCTCTCCAAGCTGAGATGCTTCTCCTTTGTTGGGGTAGTTTCCTCTGTTATGCTACCCGGGCAGTGCCCTCTGCCTTTCATGAGCCACGATACATGACTATCGCTCTACACAATGAACTTCTGGTTTCTGCTGCCTTCCATGCAGCCAGGTAAGAACACTTCCTCATTCATCTACTCGTAATTGCTGTCCACCCACAAACCTAATCTCTCAGTCCCTGAAATTGCCCACCCTTTTAGCACCTTCCTATTTCTCCCAACCTAGATAGTCTTAGTCCCCTGTGAATCAGTCACTTTGCTTAAAGTTTATTCTATGCCCAGCTAAGAGCTTAAGAAATACAAAGAAATAAAAGAGTGAGTTTTTAGATTGTCAGTCCTTAGAATGCAGAGACTCTACCTCATTTATCTTTGTATCTCTCCCAGGGACTAGCACAGTGCACAAATCATATATTCGATAAGTATTTGCTCAAATAAAGTCAACATGCATTTATTGAGTACTGAGCTGGAGAAACAAAAGCAAAAACATTTCATACCTTTAGGGGGCTTGCAATCTAATGGGTAAGACAACATGCAAACAGTCAAGTACAAACAAGATATATACAGGATAAATTAGAGATAATCTCAGGGAAAGACACTGGCATTTGAATGATACTGAATTATATTTGAGGTGAGGAGACATAAAATAACAATAATCAACCCCAGAACATGTAATTATGTGCTGTATTGAATAGGACAGACTAAATGTTGCAAAGGGAAAGCAGAGTTGGGAAGGGAAGGTCATTTAGTTCAGTCTTTTGGAGTTGTCTGGCGGACTTCACAGAGATGGAACTTAAACTGAGCCTTGAAAGAAAGGTTGGTATTAAGATATGTGAAGCTCAGGACCCCCCACCCACCCACCCAATATGTCATATCCCAGCTCTCAGGGTAGAAGGACAAGAAAACCAATGAAACAGGTGGGTATCAGGTGCAATAGTCTACAATAGTCTATTCATTTCAATAACTCCCTGCTCTCACTCAACTCACAGGTTCATCTTGGTCCCCTCCTTACACCCAGACTGGACCCTCCTCCTCTTCTTTATCCACACTCATGGCACCGTCACCACAACTCTGGCTCTGCTCTTTATCCCCAAGGTGAGGCCTCCTAGCCTGCTTACCTCCCTATTGGCATTCTCTTATTTTTTCCCTTGGAGGATTTAAGAGAATGAAGTCACCCCAAGTTCATTAGTTGTAGATATTTGTCCTGTTGAGGCTATCAGGCTCTCATCAACCTCCTGCCCCCTGCCCTTGTCTCAGTAAAGGGGAGAGATAAAATGAGGTAAGTGGTATGAAGGCAAAGCCAAAGAATTGGACAGGAATCATATGGCATCTTGATGGGCGGGGGGAAACAGTCCCTACACAGTCTTTCTAATATGGGGGAGAAAAGTTACGAAGTACTGGAGACCCTTGGGTTGGGAGTGATGGTAAGGTGAGTTGGTGAGGTCTGAAAAAATATATCAATAAGGCTGTTCCTAATGGAGAGGGTAGGGGACCCCTAATTTTTCATAAGAATTCCAACTGTAGCTTGATTTTTCTTGGAATCATCTGAAGATCCCAGGAAAATGGGGTAAAGGGCAAAACAAAGGGAATATATGGAACAGAGTAAGGCACTAGAACAGAAAAGGAGGGAAGCCTAGAGGAGACTTTCCCCTCTCAACTCTATCACCTTCAGTTCCTGAACCCAGGCGCCCTTCCTCGGGAAGAGATTGCAGCTGAAGTCTATGAGGATGAGCTGGACCTACAAAGATCAGGCTCCTGCTTCAATAGCAGCATTGCTTCTGCCTGGAGCGATTGCAGTCTTGATGCTGGAGACATTCGGGTGGGTACTGCCCTTCTCATCTCCTTTTGATGTTAGCTATTCAGAACTGGCAAATCCCCCTGGTTCTCTTTCCCTGCTGTGTTTCACCCAAATATCTTTTCCTTGCTTGCTTTTTTTAGCCTCCTGATTTCATTTTTTTGTTTTTTTAACTTTAAAACATTTATTTTAATTAAAAAAAAAAACAACGAACTTGAACAGGGGTGGCTAGATGGCTCAGTGGATTAAGAATCAGGCCTAGAATCAGGTGGACCTGAGTTCAAATTTGATGCTTCCTAGCCCTGTGACCTTGCACAAGAGTCACTTAATCCTAGTTGCCTACCCCTTACCACTCTTCTGCCATAGAACCAATACTTAGTATTGATTTTAAGACAGAAGGTAAGTATTTTTACTAAAAAATAAAAATGGAGGAGGGGCAAAGGGGAAAGTAGCACATGATCCAGGCAGAGATGTGGAAGGAGCACATATCAGGCCTAAGGGACAGGCTACACAATTTAGATAATTCTAGATGAACAGCTAAGAGTCCCCCTTGTCACCATTATCGAACTTTTTCTGAGTTACAGTGTCCAGAGGGCAAATTAAAATTATCTGTGAGCTGCTGCCCCCCCACCCCCAATACTGGGAGAAGTATTCACTTTGGGCAGCTGGAGAGAGGAATGGGACAGGCAAAAAAATGTCCTTGGACGCTGGGAAGAGGGGGAATTGGAGCAGCTCCCTGAGTGATGGCTCTGCACACGTGTCACATCTTCACCAACGCTGGTCTAGGGGGCTGAAATGTGGAAATCATGAAGGAGACTATCAAAGAAGTCTGTGTGATAGGTTGGAACCAGATTGTAATTGATCTTAAATGCCAGAAGGGCAGAATATCCCTTTAACCCCATATCAAGGGTTCCTAATCTGTAGCCTGGAGACTTTGTTGTTGTCTTTTAATATGATGAAATAGTATTCAATATAATTGTAAGTTTCCTTTGTAATCCTGAGAATTGTCTTTTATGCTTTTAAAAATATGATTTTGAGAAGCCTGTCCCTAGGCTACACAAGATGGCCAGAGGGGGCCACAAAAATGGTGAACCCCTTTCCTAGAAGGGTTACTTAAGAAAAGGAAGACATTGTAACATTGTCTTTGTAACATTGGAGTGACACCGTAAGAACATTAGGAAGGTTATTTTGACAGCTGTGTAGTGCCTTGAGAGGTAGGACAGAATCTAAATCCAGAGACCTTTCCACTACACCACATGACCTCTCCTGAAAAGAAACCGGTTAACAGGCTCGGTCTAGCTAGGGCTGCCATGACAGGAGTAAGAAAAACATGGAGATTGAAACCAACACGATCCTTATACTGGAAGCAACTTTAGGTCATCTAGTCCAGCCCCCTGCCTCGGTGCCACCTCTATACCTTTCATGTCCATTTGGTAGCCATAGGAAGCTCCATTAAATCTTGTTCAAAGTACGTTCACATCTGTGATGCCATTCTCACCATTACAGGTAATTCTCTATGACTAGAAGTTTTAAAAGTTGCACATTGGCAATGAAATCACCCAGATCTCCCAAAGCCCCACAACCATGCAGGGCAGCTGCTATTCCCTGCTATTTACAGGGGCAGAAATCGAGTTGTCAGAATAAAGTACCTGAGCACAGTGATTGCAATAGGCCTGGGGCGGGCCTCAGTTCACCAGACTCCTAGGTCACGGGCTCTTTCTACTGTGCCACATTGCTGGTGAGTGATGAGTCCAAGCTGAGACCAGGCTTAGAGGGACCTGCAGTCCCTCTTAATAGCTTATGTGAAGGCAGGTGCTGAATGGAGTTTTGATTAAAGAGGAAAGGGCCAGGGCCATGCCTGGGTGCTCTTTAGCTCAATTCTCCTCTCTACTCCTACAGGACGAGTTAAAGAAGCTCTATGCCCAGTTGGAGGTCCACAAAACCAAAAAGATGGCTGCTAACAACCCTCACCTGCCCAAGAAGAGAGGCAGTTCCAGAAGGGGATTGGGCCGCTCTTTTATGAGGCGCCTGGCTGAGTTCCCTGAGGCCGTGGCTCGTCGGGACCCCAGCTCCCCAGGCCGGGGCAGCTTTCCTCGTTCTTCTCGGCGGCGGCTCCTCAGTTCTGGGGTCCAGACACCTGAGAGACCACCACCCACTTTGCGCAAATCCCACAGCACCTATGACCACCGGAGGGACCAAGACCCCCCACTCCTTGATTCTCTTCTCCGGAGGAAGCTGGCAAAGAAGGCCTCAAGAGGGGGAAGCCGAGACTCCATGGAAGTGCCTCCCCCACTCGGCTTCCGGTCAGCCAGTGCCCACAACCTGACCGTGGGAGAGAGGCTACCCCGGGCACGGGCCGCCTCTCTGCAGAAATCGCTCAGTGTGGTAGCTGGCTCTAGGGAGAAGGCACTGCTCCTGGCCAGCCAAGCCTACCTGGAAGAGAGCTATAGGCTGGCTCGAGAGCGGGAGGAGAGGCGCAAGGCAGGGGCAGGCAGTCTGGCCAGGAGGCCATCAGCCAGACGACTGGAGCGGACTCGAGGAGATTCCCTGTCACCTCCTCCATCACCGGCCAAGAGCAACAGCGTAGACAGCTCCCATGCCTCTGGGAAGCTTCATGAGCCAGGCGGGAGGTGGCCACCACCCTCGCCTATGAGGCATCAGATCTCCACACCCATCCTGGCTTTAGGGGGGCCGTGCCTAGGAGATTCACAGACACTGTCCCCTACCTCAACTTTGTCTCCAGCTCCAGTCCCTGCCCCACCCCCAATACCAGCCCCAGCTCGAGACCCCAGCTTGCTGACCTATGTCTGCCCCTGGGAAAATGCAGAACTACCAGTCAGGGTGGAAAGTACAAGCCAGGAACCTGCTCCTGGGACAGGCAGGGGGCACAGTCATCCCCCAGCTAGAGTCCGGCTTCTGAAAGCCCTCTCTGTGGCAATGGTAGTGGAGAAGCGAGGAGCTACAGAGGGTGTGGAGGCTGGAATAGAACACCCAGAGGGAGACGTCCATGACACTGATGATGAAAGGCTTAGGATCTTTCCCAAATCCCATAGCCTCAAAACCCCCATCCAACAGGGCTCCATGAGGAACCTGGGACTAGCCATTAAGGCTCTAACTCAGTCCCGGAGCAGCTACAAGGAGAAAGAAAACGGGCTAGACAGTTCTGAAAAGGTAGGGAAGGGGAAGGCTTTTGGAGAGGGTACAGGGTTGGCTGCTAGAACTCTTCGAGCCGGCCGGCCCAAACCTGTGAGCAAACAAGCAGCCTTGGCTACTTGTGATGACGAGGAGTCTCTTCAGAACCAGCAGAACACTCACACCAGTAAAATGCTGGGTGTCTGTCCCCAGGAAGGGAGCAAGGAGCAAGAGGGCAAGAGCAGGGGACTTTCCCAGGACGCCGAGAAAGCAAAGTGGAAGGGGGTTGCCACTCCAAGGCAGGTTAGACGGGATCCTGTCAGCAGGAACAGAGAGGCTGAGACAACTGAGATAACCTCTGGGAGAGAAAGAGGACTAAGAGGGAGATATGAGGATCCCGTTAAAGTTTGTCCCCAGCCGCCAGACAGCATAGATAGCAGAACAGCTGAAATATGTCCGTGGGAAGCTCCAGAGCTAGAAGCTGATAGACCAGGCAGCCTAAAGGCAGAGGCCTCACCCTGGCACATGAGTAAAGGAACTTTTGGACAGAGATCACTGGAGGAAAAGAAGAAAACCCTTGAAAAATCAGGATCCAAAAGAATGATAGTCATGGCTCAGAAAAAGCCTGAGCAGCTGCTGCAGGATCAAGAGGCAGTCTGTCCCCGGGACAGCACAGACGTAGGAGGCCTCCCACCCCAACCAGGTCCTCAGCACAATGACCACCCCAAAGATGGTCACCAGGTACTGGGCAGCATAGGAAGAAGAGCAGCAGAAGTATGTCCGTGGGAAGTAACTGAGGTGGAAGCTCACAAACAAGAGAGCACCAAGGCAGAGATTTGTCCCTGGGAAGTGAGTGATGGAACAAGAGATGAAGAAAAATTGTCACAAGAGATAGATAGGCACTCGCTGGAAGAAAAGCAGACTTTCAGGAAAGAAATGCTTTGGAAAGATGAAAAGAAACTGGATCAAGAATGGGAATCTCTCTGCCCATGGGAAAGTACAGATTTTAGGGGTCCCTTAGCCAGCTCAACTCAGACCCCAGGGACCTCAGAGTTCTCAGGGAGCGTGGGAAACAAAGTAGCTGAAGTGTGTCCATGGGAAATGGAAGAAGATTTGTCTAGCAGCAGAAAAGACAAGGTCTGCACCTGGGAGATGAACAAAATGGTTGGAAAATGGACAGCAGGCCAAGAAGCAGATGGAGACTTACTACAAGAAAAGCAAAAAGTCTCTGGAAAAGAGAGCTATGGAGAGGCTGGAGATTCTACCTGGAAAGAAACTGAGAAACAAGAAAGGGAGGCAGCCTGTCCTTGGGAAAATATAGACCCAGAGGCCTGTTCTCTAGAGTCAGACCCTGCTAAACACCCTGGCCTTATGGGGAGTAGAACAGCAGAGGTCTGTCCATGGGAAGCCCTTGAACCAAATATAAATAAGACAGAGCTTGCTAGAGAGAAAATCTATCCCTTGGAGATGAGTAAAGGAGCAGCAGAGAAAAGGTCTCTTGAAAAGGATAAAGAGGAATTCAAAGGGGCAACTACTGTAGCTTCTAAAAAGTTAGATGTGCTGATTGAGACACAGGAAGCAGTCTGCCCCTGGGAGATCTCTTCTCCCAAGACAGAGCCTCAGAAAACAGGTCAACCTATGGACAGGTCTCAGGTCTCAGGCAGTATGGAGAACAGGGCAGCTGAGGTCTGTCCATGGGAAGTGCAGACTATATCACCTGAGACAGTAGAGCTAGCCTGGAAGCCAATGGATACAAGAGAGAAAAACACATTGGAAACTGAGGTAGCTAAGGATTCCCAGGGGGGTACAGAAAAAGGGCCCAGAAAATCCAAAGAAATAGTTGTACTTGCTCGGGAAAAGGCAGAGAGGCTAATATCAGAGAGGGAGGCAACTTGTCCCTGGGAGACCTCGGACCCAGGGGACTTCTCCCAAGCCACTGGTCCACTCAAAGCTGGTTTTCAGGTAGTAAACACTGTGGGGAGCAGAACAGCTGATGTATGTCCATGGGAAGTGGAGGCAGTGTTACCCAATGTAAAGGCAGAAATCTGTCCCTGGGAGGTAAACAAAGAAACAACTGAGAAAGAGGGCCTGAGACAGGAGAAAGATGGGAAATCCAAGGAGGCTAGGGGAACAGTTCTGGAAAAGGGGAGCTCTGAAGAGCTGAGAGGCAAAGCATCAAAACAAGCTGCAAAATCAATTCAAGAGCAGGAATCTGGTTGTCCTTGGGACAATAGTATGCACTTGAGGAGTCCCTCAGCTCTAGCCCCAGTGACCTCACAGTCATCTGACAGCAAAGTAGCTGAGGTGTGTCCCTGGGAAGTGGAAGAGGATCCTTCCAATAATAAGGCAGAGATCTGTCCCTGGGAAGTGAGTGACAAAACAATAGAGAAAGGGAGATGGGGACAGGAAACAGATGAGGGAAACCTACAGAAAGATCAGGCAACCCTTGAGAAGGAGATATCTTTAAAGACTCAAGATCACACTTCTAAAGAAGGAATCAAACTCAGTGGAAGGAGGGAATCCATCTGTCCATGGGAAGAATCAGATTCAGGGGATCCATCCATCCAAGCAGATGATCAAGGCATTGTCAGCTCCCAAGTACTTGGCAATGTGGGGGGTAGGGTGACTCAGGTGTGTCCTTGGGAAGCCCCTGAGCCAGAAGTTGGTACTACAGAAAGCAACATGACAGAAATATGTCCCTGGGAAATGAGTGAAAGACCAATTGAGAAACTGACAGAGAGGGAGGATCAAGACAGAGAATCTCAAGAGGAAAAAAGAAAACTCTCTAAAAAATCACAAACCCAAGCAGCTGCTGTCACTACACATAAAAAACAAGGGAGGCTAATCCGAAAGCAAAAGACAGTTGATCTATGGGAGAGCACAGACCTGGGGGATGCCCCCTTCCAACCAGATCCTCATGACACTGCTGAACTCAAAGCTGGTTCCCAGGAATTAGAAGGTGTGGGGGGTAAAATAAGTTCAGGCAAAGCAGATCTTCAACACAATCGGAAAGCAGAGATCTGCCCCTGGGACATGAGTAAAGAAGCAGCAGAGAAAGGGGGATTGGTAGAGGGCACAAATGTAGAATCCCAAGAACAGAAGGGAAAAACATCCAGAAAAGAGAGATCCAGAGAACCTGGAGAACATGTATCAGAAACAGAGAAACTCAGCCAAGAAGTCTGTCCTTGGGAGAATATAGCCCCAGCAGGCCTTCAGCCAGACAATCCCCAAATCACTTGCCAGGGCAGTATAGAGAACATAACAGCAGAGGTATGCCCATGGGGAGGTATGGAAGTAGAAGGAATTAAAATGGAGAGTATCACAGCAGAGACCAGAGCTCGATCTAGGAAACCTGCCTCTCAGGTTTCAGAAGAAACTAAAGCAGAAATTCCCCCAACAGTCCAAGAGAAACCATTTAGCCATTCAGTCCACAGACCTCGGGGGTGTCTTCCTCCAGAAAGCAAAGTTTCTGTCCCTGTGGTCAGTGTCAGTTCTCTTGAAAATGATGGAGGAACCCAAAATGTTTCAGAGGAAAAGCCAGAGGCTGGCCCAACCTCAGAGAAGAGTATTCAAGAAGTCAAAGGTCAACAGCCTCCCTCCTCAGCAGGAGGCCAAGGAACATCATCCCCTGAGGTTCAAACCAGGGACTCAACCTCATCAGCTGTCTCTCCTTAGAAATGACTTCTTCAAATTGGCCAAATGGGTTACAAGATGTACAAAGATGCTCTTTTTGGGAATAAGTGTCTTGGAGTGGGAAACGATTGTGATAGAAGATATCAATAAAACATTTTTTAAAAAGTAAGAGTAAATACCCTTTTCAGATTGTGCTCTCTGTTCCTAGAGAGTTGTGAGTTGGTATCTTTCCCCTCTGAATGGGGGAAATAGGGAGTGCAGAGGATAGACTGCCAGGCTAAGAGTCAGGATGACCCGAGTTCAAATTTGACCTCAGAAACTAACTAGTTATGTGATTCTGTCATTTAACTGTGTTTGCCTCAGATGGAGAAGGAAATGGTAAACCACCCTATTATCTTTGCCAAAAAAAGCCTGAATAGGGTCATAAAGAGGTCAGAACTGAAATGACTAAACAACTTCTAGATGGGTCAAAAGAAAACTGATTTTAAAGGAATTACTCTAAGGCAAACTTGAATTCTCCAGTGATTTTGCAGTTATCTATATGTTCACCTTTGTTTTAAGTCTCCCTTTTACCCCTTCCCACCAAAAGGACAAATAACTCTGAAGAATCCTCCTACTCAACTAGAATATGCATCACCTTCTGTGTTTGTCACTAGAGTTTTGATTCCACATTTAAGTTAGTGGTGTGGGTTGTGAAAGAGTTGGCAGTCCCTGCCTCACCTATTTCCAAAAGGTCTCCCAGGTCCATGTTGAAGTATACAAATGGCATGATTCAAGTGTCTGTGTGAACAAAAAAATCCAACCATTCCAGATATTTGCAACACTCCTGTCCAGTCACATCTGCCCTAGGATTTCTGCCCCAATATACTGACAGCTGTTCCATACTCAGGATAGAAGTATGGTCCCCACCGTCAGGAATACTACAGTGGGTTAAGTCAAATCACCTGATCTTTATGCAAAAATATGAAACCTGCCTTATTGATCTTGTCAAGTTGACTTTTGATTATTTTTCCCATCTGCTTCATTAATCTTCAAACTGCCTCAGCTAAGGAAGGCAATGAATTTTCTTTATAAAATTATGACACCCAGATGTTCATAATAATGCTTGATAATCCCTTCCTCCAGGGGATAGTCAAGAAAACCCAAGATCCTTCTCTTTAGCTGTCAGATTTCTTCCTAAAATACATTTCTCCCAGTCACCGGGCATACCACCTGGGACCCTATCCCATTCTTGTTGGATTGAAGAAATATTCCCTCCTAAAAGTGACCCCAGTGTCCCCTTTTCTAGTTCTCTTAGAAAGGAGACCAAAGGACACCTCTTGCTTCAAGGCTGAAACCACTCCAAATCACCTCCCCAGACTGGTAGACCAGTTGTTTTCTTGTGTTCATACCTTCACTGCCAAAGAAGGAAAAAGGAACACAAAGGTAAGGTCAGGTCCACAGCTGCTGCCCCCACCACTTACTGCTCTTCCACTTTCTAGAAGTACCATTGTTGGGCAGGTGAAATACTTCCTGTATATAAAAACAAAAACTCTTATAATCCAAAGGGGCCCACTCAGGAGATGCCCTATACTGATATTAGGCTATTTTTGGAACCACACCTCTCTAGTCAAGTTAAGAGAATACCAGGAATGACTAGCAGATAAAAGCAGAGAAGAAAAAGAGTGGGGTGGGGAGGAGGGAGATAAAACACATAGGTCCAGCAAAGGAGCCTGGGACTAGTGAGCAAGACCATAGTCCTAGCTATAGAATGTTCTCGAGGTATACCTGCAGAAATGTGGGTGTCACCTTTTGTAAGAAAAGAATCCCATAGAGTGAAATTTAGCATGATACTTGGAAAGGGGGAAAGACCTCCAGGTGTCCTAGAGTTTTTGTCTCTCCTTAGGACTGACTCCTTCAAATTGGCCAAGTGAATTACAAGATAAAAATGCTCTTTTCAGGAATAAATGCTCTGGAGTGGGAAGTGATTGGGATCTAAGGACAAAATATATCAATAAAAGTTAAAAAAAAAAGTAAATGCCCCCCTTTCAACCCTTGGTCTCTCTATAACCATAGAGCAAAGTATTTTTTGTCCAACAGAGAAGAAAATGAAGAGATGGGTTAGTAATACATTCCATTCACTTCCAGGGCCTGGGTGACCTCATTCTCAATGAAGTTCTAAATACTTCTGACTCACTCCTACCTACACTGTACTGACCCTAGTCCTGGGTTTAAATAGCAACTGCCAGTTGCTTTAGACTCTAGCCAGAGTACAGACAGTAGGTTCTGGGCCAGGTTGTACTTGCTATGCTGACTCATTCCATAAATCATACTTTGATTTGGTCTGTCTCTGAAAGGCAAAGTTGGCCACTGTTCCCCTCTATGACAAAAGAAATGAACATTATCCTTCTTGAGCATCACAACTGAATTCAGCTACTGATGACAATTTTTATCCCAAAATTAAATGGGATCAGTTAGTAAACAGAAGTAGGGCACAGAATATATGCCAGAGGGGAACGGGGGAGCCCCAAGATTCATCTGGCTGCTCCTCTGACAACAGGTTCTTTTCTGATAGAATAACAGATGGCTTCCTGCTAGGCCCTTTCAACATTGCCTTAACATCTGGGGCCATCTACTCACTGGTAGATTTGGCATCAAAGGGAAATGAAATTACATTATCCTCTTCTCCCTGATGGTGAGCAAGTGGATGGAAATTTAGGAATCTCTAAGTGTTATAGCTCAGAAATATAGGTCTAGGGAAATGGGACAAGGATATTCCACCTCCCTGAAAAAACATATGTAATAAATTTTCTCGTATCTAGAGAATCAGTTCCTTGGTCGTTCATTATGGGGAAGTTTTTCTTTCTCCAATCTCCACTTCTCAAGATTATCTTCCATCTCCTCATAATTCTTAGGTCTACTGATACTCTTAGCACTTGCTTTCTGTTTCATCAGTCATCCCCAATCAAAACCACATGTAGCTTCTACTTCTATTGAACACCAAATGGGGGACGATGACGATGCCAATGCTGCAGGAGGAGTGGGAAGCCCCAGGAGCCCTGGAGTCAGAGGCCAAGGGGGTTTCCAAGGTGGCTTTGGCTGTGGGAGCCAAGGTCATGGTCAGGGCCGTGGGCAAGGCTGGGACCCAGGAAGGAAAGGCCAAAGACAAGGAGTGGGTTTCTGTCACTAAGCTGGGATGGCTGGTCAAGGACATGAAGATCAAGTCTTTGGAGGAGATCTATCTTTTCTTCCTTCCTATCAAGGAGTATGAGATCATAGATTTCTTCCTGGGGCCCTCATTGGAGGATGAGGTTCTGAAGATCATGCCTGTTCAGAAATAGACTAGAGCTGGACAACATACCAGGTTTAAGGCTTTTGTAGCCATTGGTGACTACAATGGCCATGTTGGCTTGGGTGTCAAGTGCTCCAAAGAAGTGGCCACAGCTATTCATGGTACTATCATTCTGGCTAAGCTGTCCATTGTTCCTGCGAGACATGGCTACTGGGGAAACAAGATCGACAAGCCTCACAAAGTGCCCTGCAAGGTCACTGGTTGTTGTGGATCAGTTCTGGTGCGCCTGATCCCAGCCCCCAGAGGTAGAGGCATTGTCTCAGCTCCTGTGCCTAAAAAACTGATGATGGCTGGAATTGATGATTGCTATACTTCTGCTCGGGGCTGTACTGCTCTTCTGGGCAACTTTGCTAAAGATATTTTTTAAGCTATCTCCAAAACTTACAGCTACCTAACCCCAAGCCTGTGGAAAGAGACTGTTTTCACCAAGTCTCCCTATCAGGAATTCACTGACCATCTTGTAAAAACTCACACTTGAGTGTCTGTCCAGAAGACTCAAGCAGTTGCTGTGGCCACCACATAAATGTTTTTTTATAAACAAGAAATAAATTGAACTCTGCCTGCTTAAAAAACAAAACACTGTACATCTTACAAAGCTGTACCTAGCAAGACAAAATGGCTGAGAACTTAGCCAAAGGAAAGCTACATGAGGAGACTGGTGGGGGACAGCATCAAATGGCCAAGAACACTATTCTTTTTAGGCAGGTGGGATTGGGTCATTGTTTCTCTAGCCAGAGCTTTTCTGCACAACTGTCTGGAAGTCAAACTTCTGCTGCCATCAGACTGGACTGATGTGGTTTTAGAAGGTTTGAATATTTAAATTCTGCTACTAAACTCTAACCTCTACATGAACTCGCCAAATTACATTGAAGCCAGTTGAAAATCCATTTCCTGTCTAAGGCAAACTCCTCCACACCCTCATTCCTTCACATTGAAATGACAGACTTGAGCCTCTTCCTGGAAAAATGAATTCATTTTTTAATAGAAGACAAATAAAGCAGCTTTAGGAGGATTCCCAGGGACTAAAGTTGTTTCCTCAAAGGGCTATGTGTGGGTCAAGGATGATGAATTCGGATATCAGATTGATAATTCAAGGACATAGCAGAATTGGAAATCCTTGAAGTTCTTTTTGATAGGAATGGGTTTGGGGATGCAGGATTAAATTCCCCATTGCAAAGTTCTATTGCTCCTTATATGGGTTCACCTCCTCTCTTTTTCCTACAACTGAGACAGGAAAGGGAAAATTAGAACATGTTACTATGTTCTGGTAATTACTATGGCTGAGAGGTACTGATATGTGTAACAAAAACTTGCAGACTGATATTCCAGATGAGACCAGTCTTGCCATAACCCCTTCTCTTCTATGTATTCATACTGGGTTCTTGCTGGGGTGCAAATGATAACTAGGAACCTGATGATGAAGAATACTGAAGGGATTATAAATCTATCCTGCAGGTAAATTGTCTTGGTTGATGTCATATTACTCATAAATGACTCCTTCCCCCTTTCCTATGGCTGCTACATCTCCCATTTCAAATTTCATTTTCAATCCAGGCTGAAGATCCATCCTGGATGAGTGGAACCATAGAACCCATTAAAACTACTTTGATCCCTAACTGGGTTTTATTTCAAACAACTGTCCTTTCTTAAAAACCAAAAAGGTGGCTTCATGCTTTCTTCTGGGAACCAAAAACAATAGGAAGACCTGGTTTCAGATGCTCTCCAATGTCTCTTCAATTCCAACACCAAATCACCAAAGCTTTGCACCCCACCCTACTTGTGCCATTGAACAGGCTGAGACTTTTGAACTTCCACATTAACTTCTTCATATTCTTCCCATGGTTGGAGCTTGGGACCAGGAATCATCACCGTCTGAAAAAATAGAAAGCAGAGTTATCTCGTACCTTGCCACATGGGCAAATTCAAGATGGTCACTGGCATCTCTAAGGGATTCTGCTTTGGACCAATGCATTGCCACCTCTCCCCACTAGGTGGCCCGAGAAGTCAAAGCACCTGAAAAGTCTACCCAATTAGGCACCCAAGTATTTTACCTTGGGGATGGGATCCTTAGCAGGGGCCCAAGCAGGGACAATTTTTCCATGCATTCTCCAGGCCCCATACGGGTTTGTTAAGTGTCTCTCAAATACCACATACTCCAACACATCCTTGGGCACATCTTCTTGTCCATACATCAACCGCCCAAACCGGTCATAGATAGCCAGGGTCTATAGGAATTAAAAATTGACCTGTTAGCCCACGGAAAGTTCTTGAAGGAAGTCAGGAGAAATGAGAAGGAAAAACATACTAAGACTAGCTTGAAACAATCTTTGTACCCTGTACAAATTCCATTAACTAACCCAGAATGACCTTATGACTATGACAGTAGGAGGGGGAAGACACTGCATACAAGGTTGAGTCCACTCTAGATTCTTTAGAAACCACTTCTGTGTGAAGCTGTACACCCTGTACAATGAGGTGGTATGGGAGAAGGGGTCCTCTTACCTGGCGAGTGTGCATGCGGACGGTGACCTGGCCATATATGTTGCCCTCGCTCACCATATTTGGACAACGAACATGAACTACTCTTGGTGGTTCCAGAGATTCCACAAAGTTCCAATGTACTGTCTTAAGTTGGATGTCCCACACCATCTCCTGGTTTTATAGAAAACTAAATATGAGTGGTTTCTCCTTTAGTAGCAGTTGACACTGTTATACAGCATCATATTTCCATACAACCCTATAGCCAAAATCATCCTTTTCAACCAAGTTTCCCCTTGTCTGTTCCATCTTCTTCAGGTCTTTTTTTCACATCTGTGTCTTGCTCCTAGAATAGCCTCCTGCCACATTTTTGCTCTTACAGAAATAAAAATCAAAAGTCTACCTCTTCCAGGAAACCTCTCTGGATTGACCCAACCCATTGTACAAACTGTCAACATATTCAATCCACCCTTTTCTTTCCATGTTCTGGGCTTTTTTCCCTTAAAAAAACAAACAAACAAAAAAACCCTTAATTTCTGTCTTAAATATAGAAGATCAACTGGAGTTAAGTGATTATCCCAGGGTGGTCACATGGCTAGGAAGATTCTGAGGTCATATTTGAATCCAGGTCCTCCCAGCTGACCTAACTCTATCCGTTGTACTACCTGGCTGCTTCTTTAACCCTGTTCTTTCAGAAGTTGTTCATTACTACTTATACTTCTGTCAATTTCATGGATGCTCTATTTTCTCAAATATCACTCTTAGGGAAAAGATTGCAGCTTTCTCTTATATGCCCTAAGAATATCTGACTGACACATAGAATGGTAAGTAATGAGGATTTATGTAAGAGTAAACAAGTCTAAAAAAGGAAACATCTATTCTATTATTACATACCCCAAGTACTCTGTGCATTCAATCAATACATGTTTGGTCATAGCCTGAAATAGCATAATAAAGTGGGCAGAGCACAAGCACAGCAGTCAGAAAGACCTGAGTTCAAATCCTGCATCAGGTATTGACTAGACAAATGACTTTGGAAATCACTTAACTTTCTCATCTGTGAAATGGATATAATAATAGTATCTATATTACAAAGTTGTTTTGAGAATCAAAGGAAGTACAGTAGGAAAAGTACTTTGCAAACTTTAAAGTGCTATATAAATGCAAGCTACTATTAAGACAAGCCCTTTATGAAGCTATAAGTGCTACATAAATATAAGGTTTAATTATTTCTATTATTGAAAGTAGTTTTATTTATTTCCTTTCCAAAGCTCTCAGCAGTACATGGTTCGATGGGGATATGATTGGGGATGTAGACTCTAAATGATCACCCTGGTACAAGTATCAATAATATGAAAATAGGTCTTTATCAATGATATATGTATAACCCAACTGAATTGATCATTGGCTATGGGAGAGGGGAAGAGGAAAGGGAAAGAATATGAATCATGTAACCATGGAAAAATACTCTTAATTAATTAATTAGAATTTTTTTTAGAAAAGCATCCAAAGCTCTCAGCAGAATCCTGCATTAAGTCACCAATGTTTAAACAAAAATTGTGAAATGAAAACTGGCATCTCAAATTTATTGTACCTTCAACAAAGATCTTTCCTAAAAACAACAGCAGCAAAAAACAGAGGAGCAGAGGAGAAGCCTGAAGCCTGCTTGGCCCCAAGCAAAGGAAAAGACTTACCGGGAAACAGCGCTCAGTTACCAGGGCATGAAGTCGGTCATGATCTGAGCTAAAGAAGAAAAGAAACATGTCACTGTCTTCTGTTTTGCAGTCATAAGGATTCGAAACCAAAATAACCTCCCTTAAAAATCTGAGATCCAAGGGCAGATTAAGGCAACCTTGAACTTTCAGGAGTAGAGAAAATTATTTGGCATCATTTTAAGCTGTAATGTTGATCAAAAAGCCTCATTGGGGGAGGAAGTGGAGATAGTGCATTGTAGCTGATTTCTTTGTAAGAAACAGCCTATGACATTGGAAGAAATTTCTAGATTTCTAGTACAGCTTGGCTTTCTATCCCCTTTGAAGATTGTAAGTTTATTTTTATCTCTATTCCTAACTTCAAATAACGTAGGTCAAACATTTTTAAATGTTTCAGGAGTACTAAACCTATCTTTATGTTGTTAGGAAATGAGTATCATCTTGTCCATATTTTTAGAGAATTATTATTCTGCTACAATTTCCACAACTGGTTAATGACTGAACCAGATCCCAACGTTTACTAGGAATCTTGTCAGCAGCTAACTGTACCCAAGCAGAGGCCAGGAACTCCAAAGACCAGTGTTCCCCAACTCAGAGAGAATATTCTGTTAATCTGTAGTAGAAAAAGAAGCCTAAGCAAATGGATACAATATGTAGATCTCCATCTGTCTTCCTCCCCATTGCCCCAATTCCTCACGTGTTGAGGCATTGATGAGCTTCAACAAAGATCTGCTGAGCTTTTTCTGGGAAGGTCTTGGTACGGAAATCAGCATCATATTCTCTAACTTTCCGAATTCTGGGGGGAAAAAAAGCATTAAAACCATTTCATAAAACACCATGCGAAATACAGAAAAAAAAAATTTTAATAGCTGTTATTTAAAGAACATTTTAATGTTTACAAAGCACTTTATACACTCATTAGAGCCTCACAATAACCTCATGAAGCAAGTGACTGCACAGGTATAATTACCACTATTTTATAGGGAATAGAAAATGAGATTCAGAAATTTTAAGTAATTTAATTTGCTCAGAATTACACAACTAGTAAACATCTGAAGCAGAATAAAACTCATTCTTCCTGATTCTAATAGCAACATTCTATCCCCTATGCAATCCTGACTCTAAAAGAGACAAATAGGTGGGAACCAACAATCTCCATTATTGTAAGCCTACTTGTAAACTGAGACAACTTGAGTTCCAGGTATAATCTGGATTATAATAATTATCAGATGTGATTCCTGAAATTTTTCCTGTGATAGAAACCTTCAGTTTAAACAAAACTTTGATAGAATCCTTGTAGTAAAATGCTCTAAAATTATTATTTTAATGTTGATTAGCAAACAACATAAAATTTATTATTTTATTTTTTTAAACCTTTGCCTTCCATCTTAGAATCAATACTGTGCATTAGTTCTAAGGCAGAAGAACAGTAAGGGCTAGGCCTATGATGGTGAACCTATGGCACATATGCCAAAAATGGCATGCAGAGACCTCTTGATGGGCTTCTCTGCACTTATTACCTCCCCTGAGTAGAGCACTCGGGCCACTCCCCTCCCTTTCTCCTCCCATCTGGCCCCAAGCTTGACCTTCCTCCCTCAGGAGAGGAGGCCAAGGCTGAGGAGAAGAGCCTGGACCTTTGAGGAGGAGCAGGCCAAGCCCCCAACACCGGCTGAGTGTAGCCACCCTGGGTGGAGAGAAGGAAGGAAACAGCGGAACAGGCTCATGCCCAATGCCCCAACATTGAATGCCCCACCCCTACCAGGCTTTCCGAGCCTATGGAGTCTCCCCTATCCCCTCCCTGGGGTTTCTTCTTTGCTTTCAAGATCCAAATCTCCCAGGGAGGACCCCCTTCTGCACCAAGACCACTCCCCTTCTGGGGGGGGGGCATCAAGACACCCCTGCAGCAACCTCTACCTCCATCAGAGTTTTAGCGAGTGCACACATGCTGGCTTGCTAAAGGGAAAGAAACTCCAAGACAGGGGGAAGAATTAGGCCCCCCGGGCAGTGCCATCATCACCTAGACTTCAGGTCTGTTAGACTGCATCCAGACAAGAATCATTGGTATAGCAATTCTTGCAAACCCAGACTTGACCTGAACCCAGATTAGGATTAGCTGCTCCAAAGGACAGTTTTGTTTAAAAAAAAAAAAAAGGGAAGCTAATCTTATTCTAAAGCCCTATTTAAGCTGCCTCTCCTCCCCATATCCAAATGGTGGCAGGACTTGCTAACCTAAGAATCTCTCCCACCTGGCTTTTCCTGAAGAGAGATGCCTAAGGTAGTCAACAATATCCTGAAAAATAGACCCTCCTCCATACAGGATCCATAATGGTGATGATGATGATGGTGGGTGGGACATGGCACATGCTCTTTAAAAGGTCTGCCATCACTGGGCTAGGCAATAGGGTGAAGTGACTTGCCCAGGATCACATAGGTAGGAAGTTTCTGAAGCCAAACTTGAACCCAGGACTTCCCATCTCTAGGCTTGGCTCTCTATCTACTGAATCCCCTAGTTGCCCACAGTTTATTTAAAACAACAACAACACCTTGGGGTGTTTCAGGGCTCCTTGCAGCACAGTTTAAGAAACACTGATCTGAAAGATCATTGGCCTGGAAATGAACAGAACCGAGTTATAATCACAATTCTGCCATTAACTGTGTGAATCCTGTTAGCTCCATTTCTTTTTTATTTTTAATTTTAACTTCCTTTTCCATTAAAAACTATTGAATCAAGTGGTCATTAAGACCCCTTCTGGTTCTGATCCTTTGTGCTTCTACTTCCTAAAATATAGGATTTAAAAGGATGATTCTAAAGGTAACAACATATTTATCTAGATGAAAAAAGCTAAGAAAGCTGAGATGCCAAGAATAAGAAGATGGCACTTTCTGTTAACCCTCTAAACTGGTTGCTATTAGACTATATAAAAGGGTTTTGCCTAGTCTGAAACATAAGGAAGTAAGAATGCCCCCTTTGGGACCAAAATACCTGACTGCTAAGGTAGAAAGCTGTGTCCAGGTTAAACCCCAGGAGCTCACACACTTACGCCAACTGTGAGGCCACTCCTTGCTTTAGTTTCTCTGTCTTTTGCTGCAGGCCAGCCTTGGAGAGGGATGTTAGTCGGGCATCCCCCTCAGGAGGAACATAGGCATCAAAAATCCCAGCTTTGAAAGAAAGGAAGAAAGAAGACGTGATAGTGGGGAGACTGGAGAAAAGGTACCAAGAGGTCAGGTCATAAACATCCAGAGTCCTGAGTATACTTTGTCAAAGAGGCTAATGAAATGATGTGAATTTATGCAGTGGAAACAGGTTCTATGCACTCCAAAGAGGCAATAAGATCAAAAGGTAATGTGTACTTTAGGGAAAAAGCCTCAGTTCTTACACTGTGACCTTGAGTACATCGATTTACTTTTAGATGCTTCCGTTTGCTCTTCTGGAAAAAGTGACCTGTATTCCCACCCCTTCCTGCTTCCCAAACATGGAATGAAAATAATCAAAGTAAAAGATAGAAAAGTGCATAGATAATAGTGCTTTATGTAAAGGAGATAATGATTAAGGTTGAACTGATCTCAGCCTTACTCATTCTAACCAAAGAATCTCCTCTTCCAAGGAAATCACTGGGGTCAGATGTGGTTAGTAGTCTGGGTTCCAAGATGCTGGTTCCCCACCTGTGCAGGCCAAATGAATGGGACTCTCAAGACGTTCTTTGGGAATGACAATCCCTGCAGCACGGGCTCGGTCCTGAAACTCCTTCTCAGTTTTGTATTTAGGCTCATAAATAGGAGGTATAAAGCGCTTCTTGGTTCTCATTGGGATCAAAGTGATGTGCTGGGTGACACGGACTGGGCAGAAAAAAGCTTCTAAACTCTAGGAGTGGAAAAAAGAAGATATGTTACTTATGAGTTAGTAAAGAAACATTTCAAAAGTTTTCACTATAAGCTGAATCCTGTACCAGATATCATGGCACCAAATAAAGAGAAAAAAGAATCTTTACTACAGGGGAACTCACAGTTCAATAGAAGGGCCCTTCAATATCTCCATCTGTTTCATTTCAGGCTAGCACAACCATACATCTGGTCCATCATAAGGCACAGGTGTGACCATGCCATTCTGCTCAAACCCCTTATTGCCTAGAGAATAGAATTAAACCTCTTCTAAGTCTGATTCCAACCTACCTTTTCCTTTCTTATTTTATATTTCTCTTTACTTCTCCAGTCTAGATTGTCCAAATCATCCTTTACAGAGCTGCCCAAATGATATCCCTAAAGCACAAGTTTGACCATGCCACTCTCCTGCTCAAGAACAAATATTGGATCCCCAATGCCATGAGGATAAAATACAAAGTCTTTTTTTTTTTGTCATTTAAAGCCTGACTCCAGCCTAGCTTTCTAGGCTGATTACATATTACTCCTCTTTCTTCCATCTTTTCTCCTGTAGCTTTATTGCCAGTGCCTACCCATAGTTCTAAGACCACTACCCCCTTTCCAATTCTGGAACCAAAATCAAATCAGAAGTCATTCAGATTTGGAAAAAAAAAATTCCATCTTCTTTCCATTAGCTTTACTCACCAACTCTGTAACTTGCTAAACAAAAATATTACACTCCTTCCATTACTTTTCTTTATAAGTAGTAATTACTCAAGAAAAGAGACAATCTCTGACACTCACCTCTTTGCTGTTCCCTGACCAGTACATCCCATATCTCAGCTCTAATAATTTTCCCTGGCTATCTCCTCTGCCTGGAACATTCACCCTCCTCCACTTTGCCTATTAACCTCCAGAGCTTCCTTTAGGCCTCAACTAAAATCCCATTTTTTAGTGGAAGCCTTCCCTGACCCCCACCCCCTTAATAATAATGTCTTCTCTCTGTTAATTACAGGCATACCTTGTTTTATTGCAGTTAATTTTATTGTGCTTTGCAGGGTTTTGTTTTGAACAAGTTAAAGGTTTGTAGCAACCCTGCAGCTACCAAGTCTATCTGCACAATTTTTTCCAACAGCATGTGTTTACATCATGTCTCTATTTCACATTTTGGTAATTCCTGCAATATTTCAAAATTTTGCATTATATTTGTTATGGTTATCTTTGATCAGCAATCTTTGTTGTTATTACTATTGTTCTAGGGCAACAGGAACTGGGCCCATATAACACTGACAAATTTAATCCATAAATTTGTGTGTTCTGATTGATTCACTAATCTGTTGTTTCAATTCAATCCCCGCCCTCCCCTTCAGATTTCCCTATTCTCTAACAGTATTGCTATTAGGCCAGTTAATAATTGTAAAAGAATGCCTATGTGTTTGTCTTGTCTATTCATTATGCCTGGCATACACATACACATCCCAACCTTTTATTTGTATCCCTAAACTCAGAATAATATCGTAAGCATTTAACAAATGCTCATTCATTCCTTCAACGATTCCACCGTGGAGATTCAGGCTTCCCGTGAGGACTAGGGACAGACGAGAGGAGGGGAAGCGACCCCACAGTCAGGCTTTCTTTCCAGCTGGTTCTTCCCTGAATATCACCCCAGGGGTCGGCACCACCCGGTCTCCTCCTTCTTTTCGCCCCCTGTCCCTCGCTGCTACCCACCTGGCGAGAACAGGGGCCCAGAACCCGGGACAGGGAGAATACCCCCGGCAGCAAGGGTGCCGCCATGTTGTGCGCGCGGGGGACGCTGGGAAGGTGGGAGACTGTAGGGAGGACGAAGAAACGCGCGCGCGCGTGTAAGAATAAGGAGGTGGGACATAGTCAGGGAGTGGAATTTTCCAGGGCGTTTAGCCAGTATCTCGCCCTTTCCCCGGTCCCTTCCTAGCTAGGGGCGGGGAATAGATGTGCTCGTACCCGTGCGCGTACGGGAGGTCACGCGCCCGGGACTTTGCCATGGGGAGGAGGAAGGAAGAGGAGGGAGTCGAACCTGCGCTTGAGTCTGCGCGCACCAATCTCTTTAAGTAGTCTGTACCCTAAATTTTTGCCAGGGGGCAGCGTCTCCTTGCTCTATTCCCTTGTCCTCGTCCAGTATGCAAGGATCAGTCCCGAGTCCTGGCAGACTACTGGGTCCCTGCCTTCTCCATGCCAGTGACAGTATGTAGGGCACCATGATTCCCACAAGAGCAAAGGGACCTGGGAGCGGAAGGGGGAAACCATCATTGGCTGAGGGACCACTCCTCTTGGGTTCTAAGGCCAATTCTGACCCTATCTCAGAGGTGACCTCGACCCTGGGTCACTTCTCTTACCTAGGTTTCAGGTTCCTCACCTGTAACCAATCAAGGAGAAGAAAATGACTTCTCCTCTACTATCAAATGTTGGGGATGAGTGAGGTCATATCTCAGGTAAGTGCTTTAAAAATAAGGAGAGAAAGAAAAAAAGTATCACTGTTTTATATATCTATTCAGAAATTGTTGAGCCCGAGGCTGAGCCTTGGGCTTGATCTATGTTTAGCGGGGTGGGCAGGAGACATACAGAGTCTATATACCTCTCCTAGCATTCAACACTACTGAAATGACTGAACAATAATAAAACATAGCCAAAGCATCAAAGTCCTTAGCCTTAAACAGTTTTGCCCATTCTTCCCCTGAAATAGCTTCTTAGAGCCATCCCTTCTTCATTCCTGTATCTGTTATAGATGCTGAGTCCAGCATTGATGCCCACCCATCCTCCCTTATTCTGCCTACTCCTAACCCTAACCCTTTCCTGCCATTCTTTGATATTGTCAAATGAATGAAAACTCATTTTAAGCTTCATCCTCATCACAATACATTAAGTGTTTTTGTTATTTGAGTGAAAAATCATGTTACACATCAGCCTAGGTAAAATAATTAGGAAAATCTATTTGCTAAATCCAACAAATATTTGTTAGACACTTGTACTTTACTAGGCACCAGGAAAACAAATTTAAAATGGAGGCAATGCCTTCCCTCAAGGAATTTATTCTTTTGTATCTTCTAAAACCCATTAGAAGTAAATCTTGAATTATCTTCATTGTATACCCTACTTGGTTATCTATGTGTAAAAGAGAGTTGATATGAAAACAGAGTGATTTTGTTAAGGAATTCTCACTCTTAAAAAAAAAAAAATCTTACTTTCTTGCCTTAGAATTGATATTTGTACCAGTTCCAAGGCAAAAGAGCAGTAAGTGCTAGGCAAATAGGATTAAGTGACTTGCCCAGGGTCACATAGCCTGGAAGGGGCTGAAGCCACATTTGAACTCAGGATCTCTCATCTCAAGGCTTGTCACTCTTTCTACTGAACCACCAAACTGCCCCAGAAACTATGACTCCTACAATATGAGTTTCAGTTGTTCTCATTTCAAGGAAGTTTTTAGGCAAGAGGATTCTTGGTAGTATGAGTAAGAGGAAAAGGTGTCTACTGCCCTCAGGAAGGAAGGAAGGAAGGCTGGTTGCATAACTAGGTGAAGAAAGAAAGGTCCTGCAGAAACAGCCTTGAAATAGGAGACCCAGCACATATTAGGCACCACATAAATACTTCTTCAGTGAATTGGAAAGACTGAAGCAGTGTCAAAGATAAGTTGTTTGTTCCCAACTATAGGTAGAAGAAATATATAGGGTTCTTTCTTGAGGTTATCACTTAGTCCCAATCTAGATAGTTCTCCCTCCAAGGAGCAGCAGGGATGTCTGTATCTTTGTCCCTTTTTAGTGAGGAAGAACCTTTTAGCCTGACATTAACTGTTACCTGACTTGACATTATGGAGATAGGTGTCCAGTTTAATTTAAGGACGGAATCCTTCCTTAAAAATGAAGAAGCTTTGATAGTAAATGACATATAATTTGAAGATAATGTTTGTTTTGTGTCTGTATCTCTTTTTCTTGGGCATCTCTTCTTAAGGTTTATTCAGAGGATTTCAGCAATTGATTTTTTAAAAAAATTTTATTATCATGCAAACACACTTCCATATTGATCATTGTAAGATCACACTCATACTTAACCAAAACCCCAAAAGAAAGCCATAAATACACTGATGTGCTTTGATTCACTTCCATCTGACTCCCAAAAGTTCTCCCTGAAGATGGATAGCATTCCTCATCATAAGTCTTTCAAGATTGTCCCAGATCACCACATTGCTGAGAGTAGTCAGATTTTCACAGTTGACCATAATACAATATTGCTATTACTATGTACAGTATTCTTTCAGTTCTGCATATTTTGCTTCGGTTCATGAAGGTCTTTCCAGCTTTTTCTGAAATCATCTTCAGCAATTGATTTTCTAAGCAAAATATTCTTTACTGAACTTTAGCTATCCTGTCATAAACCTTGTTAGCATCATCAACCCATTCATTGACATTGACATTGAACTGCCCATCAAGTCCTTACTTTTCCCATCCTAAAAAACCTGGTGCCTTTGTCAGGTGATCTGCTACTACCAAGCAGTTGCTTGCTTACCATCTGGAAGTATTGAAAGCAGTGTGTTGTACTTGGGCTAATCAATCAAGGAATATGCCTTTGTCTTCTGGGCTGGACATAGATGATTATCTACTTCTTAGCCTGTATAATGTTGTCTCCCTCAGCATAGCAGCAATCCTGGTGGCAATCTGGAAATCATTCTGAAGCCCTGTTGTTCCCTTTCTCCTGAAGCCTTGAGAGTGATTCAAATAAAGGTTCTTGGGGGCATCTGGGTAGCTCAGTGGATTGAGAGTCAGTCCTAGAGACAGGAAGTCCTAGGTTCAAATCTGGCCTCAGACACTTCCCAGCTTTGTGACCCTGGGCAAGTCACTTAACCCCCATTGCCTAGCCCTTACCACTCTTCTGCCTTGGAGCCAATACACACTATTGACTCCAAGACTGAAGGTAAGGGTTTTAAAACAAAACAAAACAAAACAAAAAAAGGCTCTTATATAACACCTAGTACTCTTTGTCTAAACTCCTTTGAGTTTGAAAGTCTTCTCTCCTAGGATCTGCTTTCCTGCCACTACTCACTACTCTAGAAGTCTTAGAATTTTTCTCCTCACTTTCTAGGATAGGCTCAGTGATTGAGAGCCAGGCCTGGAGATGGAAAGTCTTGGGTTCAAATGTCACCTCAGATACTTCCTAGCTCTATTACTTGAACAAGTCACTTAACCCCAATTGCCTAACTCTCTTTTGCCTTGGAACTGATACTTAGTATCAATGCTAGAAGGTAAGGGTTTAAAAAACACATTCCCCCCCCCCCCCAATAATATGTTCAGAGCTAAACTAAGCTCCATAATGGCAGAGATAATGTTTTACCCACACTTTGTATCTTCTACATTGTTTCATGTACTGCAACAGAACAATCACAAGCACTTTTAGGCACCTAGTATGTCTGGCACTGTTAATAGATGAGGACACAAAAACACAAGACACAAAGACACTGTCTTTATGTTGGTGAAATAAATATGTGAGGAGCTATCTCCCATCTCTTTCTCACCAGATGGGCCCCAGGTGTTCAGGGTTAATCCTTTCCTTGCCTCTAGTTCCATACCCCCCTCCTTTCTCTCCACTTTCACCTCAACTAGTAAATCTAGCTTTAATCCTAAAAGGGAATTTCAGGCTATTTGTGACTCCCCCCATGATAAGAGAGAGGGGGGCAAAGCTTACAGATCAGAGTAATCTGCTTGCAACCCACTTCCATTCTTGGGGATTACCACTGCAAGGGGAGGCAGGACTGGAATAAATCTGACACCTTCGGGTTAGGAACATGAGAAAGGACAGCCAAGAGTTTGGGGGGGCTCTGGAACATGGAGTTCCCACAAAACCCAGGGACTGTATTTTCTCATGCCAGAATTCTCTATTCACTAAATAGGAAGGACTAAACTTGATTTAATCCATATGGCTATGACCTTTGGTGAGCTAGACACAGTGGTAACAAACTCAAATAGAAACAGACCCTAGTAGGCCATATATTGACTTAGAAAACCAAAAGTACTTTTTATCTATGCTGTATTATATTTTTATTTTGTTAAACATTTTATAATTACATTTAAACTGGTTAGATAGCATTCAGCCATTTGATACCTTTGAGCTAGAGCACCCTGAAGGCCACTTCAAGTACCCCAAAATTAGTTGTTTTTTTTTAAGTCTGCACCTTTTGTCTTATAATTCTTACATATTCTAAGGCAGAAGAGCAGTAAGGGCTAGGCCCCTAGGGTAAAATGACTTTCCCAGGGTCACACGGTTAGAAAATATCTGAGGTCACATTTAAACTCGGGTCTTCTGGATTCTAGGCCTGGTTCTCTATCTACTGAGCCACCTTGCTTCCCAGAAATGAGTTATTCTTAAAGCTGTTTTATACTCTTCTAGACATATCCTATAAGTTTCCCTTGGTGCTAAGCCCAATGAATGTGCCCTTACCACATTTCTGTTACCTCTTCTCTCAATCAATAAGCATTTATTAAGTGACTGTTATGTGCCATGGAATAGATACAAAGAAAGGCAAAAGAAACTCCCTACCTCAAGGACTTCACAGTCTAAAGGGGGAGATGAAGCAAACAACTATCTGTGAACAAAATAGGACTTTGTCAACAGATGTAAGGCTCTAGAATTTAGAGAGGTTGGGAAAGGCTTTCTGTAGAAGTATGGTTTTAGCTGGGACTTAAAGAAAGCCAGGGTAGATGGGAGGCAGAGACAAGGAGAGAGAGAGTTCCAGGGGTAGGGAACAACTAGAAAAAATGCTGGAATCCAATGTCTTGTTTGTAGAACAGCAAGGAGGTCACGGGATTAAAGAATATGTTGGGAGCTATAAAGTGGAAGAAGACTAGAAAGGTTGGGGATGGGAGAGACTAGGTTATGAAGGGCTTTGAATGCCAAGCAGAAGATTTTGTCTTTGATCTAGAAGGTAATAGGGAGTCATTAGAATTGTTTGAATGGGTGATGGTGGACAGTATTTTAGGAAGAAATCACTTTGGCATCTGAAAAGAGGATGCCCTGGAGTGGAGAATGATTTATGGCAGGCAAACTAATTAGTAAGCTATTGTAATAGTTCAGGCATGAAGTAATAAGTGCCAAAATCAGGACAGTGTGACTGGGAGGGGAGAGAAGGAGATGTATCAGAGAAAAGTTACAAAGGTGAAAGAGACCAGCCTTGTCAACTGATTGGCTATTGGAGAGTCAGAAATAGTGAGGAGTAGAGAATGACACCTACATTGTGAACCTGGGGGAATGGGAAGACAGTGGTGCCCTAGACAGGGCAACTTAATTCAAGCATGTATATATTATGCAAGTCAAGACAGACATGGATGTAGTATATATAGGTTCCACCAGGAGTAGACAAGGTAGGAATCTACTTTAGGACACAATAGGAGACATTTTTTTAAATGTCCATACAAACCCACTTATGGTGGTTCAGTGGTTTAAGAGCACTGGTCCTGGAGTCAGGAAGAAGTCAGGAGTTCAAGTGCAACCTCAGATACTTCCTAACTGTGTAACCCTGGCCAAATCACTTAACCCTGATTGCCTTACCCTTGCCTTTCTGCCTTAGAATTTATAATAACATAGAAGGTAAGAGTTTTTAAAAAAATAGTCTAAAAATATTTTCCTCATCCTGGAAAAGAACTGAATTTCTGAGTGTTCCAACTCTCCCATCACCACCTCAACCTACTTGATCTTACTTCAGTCAAATCTTCCCAGACCTATTCCTATCCCATGAAGTGGGAATATTTAAGTTCCTTATCTTGAGCAACTGTCAGTTCTGAATACATTTTGCCCCTAATTTCAGAATTCCCATTTTTAGAATATGAATTATTTGCTATCCCCCTCCCACCCTGCCCACCAAGAATTTAAGTAGGGTGGCAAATAGAGTAGCAGTTTAAGGCACTGCATGGAATGAAGCAGATAGCACTTCTCTCAGCTCCTAATAGCTGCTTTACCTTACTAATCTCCTGGCCAAGAGACAGATCTTCATGTGGTTGCTTCCTTTTCTACTCCCTGTCCCTCACTCAATCTCTCTCCCACCTCCTTCTTCCAGATTTTAAGCAGAGTGCCAGAAGGTTAACAGCTGGAGACTGAAAGTGGGGAAAGCAGCCCTATCCAAAAAGGCACATATACATGGGCTGTCTGGCTCTTTTCCTAGAGTTCGCTCTTTGCTCTTCTCCACCTCTTAGAATTCTTAACTTCATTCAAGCCCAGGCTCAAACATGCACTGAGGATAGGACCACATAGGTACGACTAACATAGGTTAGTGCTTTTTCTACTGCCCCAAATTATCTTCTATTTATAGGTCTGTTTACATGTATCCCCCAGTAGAATGTGAATTCCTTGAGGGCAAGGACTAATTTTTTCTTTCATTTTTTTGTTTTTGTATACATAGCCTAGGACTTTATATACAGAAGCTCTTTGCTAAATGTTTATTGAACAGAGTTAGGCCTGGGACAGGGAAGTGGGATTTTTAGTTATCATTCAACTCTCCCCTCCCTCCTTTCCTCCTAAGAATTGCCAGGTATATGGGGGCTTACTGGAACATTTCCATCTTTTAGCCAACTCAAAGTTTTCTCTCAAGTGCAAACACAACTATGTTAAGAGTTAAGAGACTTGGGTTCTAGTTTGAGAACTGCCACAAATTCCATCTGTCTTCAAGTCATTTAACCTTTTGGGCCTTGCTTTTCTCTTCTGCAAAATGAAGGAATTGACTAGATGATCTTTAAGGCCTCTCTGTCTCTGGCATTCTGTGGTTTTACGAAATACTTAGCTAACATGGCGTAATAGAAAGGCAGTTGAACTTGGGGTAAGAAAAGGCCTTTCTGAGTACCCATTTCCTCATTTGTAAAATAGGGATAAAACTTGTAATACTTGCCTCACAGGGTTATTGTAAAGATCATAGCATATAACATATATAAGCACTTTGTAAACCTTGAAGGTAGAATTAGTACTATGAGCAAGATACACTCTTGCTTTGTGCTTAGAGTCCAGTCATTCATGTGAACCCCAGGGTTGACTTAGTGGCTCCATAAGCCTGGCTGAGGACAACTGAGTCTTAGAAAGTTTTACCACCTAGGCCTGTCATCTTTCTGAAGTTAAGCCAGAGCAGCCTTGTGAATATGAAAGAATTCCCACTAGAGGGAGCCAAGGTTGCATTGGAAATGAAACCCTGGAGAGCCCAAATGAGATGTGGTTACTTCCTGAGATTTTATGATCATCTTGAGCAAGGCTTCCTTTGCCTGTCACTATAGGCTCCTTGCTGAATTTATGGGATTCTCTATAACACTGACTTATTTATTATACTTTATTTGAAGTGCAGTGCTGGGGGAAGATGAGGGACAGGAATCTCATATCAGTAACTCTGCCTTTTTGAAAATGTTGTCACCAACACCATATTATTGATTACTGGTTGGAAGGTATGCTTTCAGACTGGAAAATTCCTTGCTACAGTACCTAGTACTAAGTGGGTTCAGAGCAAGGTGGCCTCTTAAGGTTCTTCTCCTGCATTCTCCATCCTTTCAGCTTTTCAGCCACAGCTCAGACTCTACAACCCTTCCTTGGGCCTAGATTTTTATAGGTTAGTACAACTCTCATTTTAATTATTCCTGGCATTGAGAGCCTCCTCTTGCTTTTTTATCTCCAGCCTTCTAAAGTGTATTTCCTCTACCCAGCTCTGGGCTTTCCTTTTCTCTCATCACATCTCTCCCCTTTACATTAATTTCTTGGAAAGTGCCAGCTCTTTCCACCTTGACGCAAAGGTATGTGGTTGAGAGAGGAAGGACTAGATACCATAGCTAGAGTAGGTGTGGTACTGAATATATTGCTACTGCTGGGAAAACTAGGGTGAAACCACTGGGAAGAGGCCCAGGGGGAAGGCGTTGGTAAAGAATGGCCCTTCCTTCTCTCTATCTTACTTTCTTTTAACAGGAGAGGTTTCCCAGAAGGATGGCAGAGGTCCACTTTGACTCACCCATTGCTTACTGAAGTAATCTCTCTAGCTTTTATGGTCCTGCAGCAGCAGCAGCATCACTGAATCAGCAACAAATGGAAGTTTAGACTTCCTATTTCTTTAATCTATTTCTAAATCTCAAACATTTAAACAAATATGTGAAGTTTAACAGTCCAGCCACTTGATTTTACAAATACCAGCCCTGGAGAACATAATGGTAGTAAAATGAATGAAATCAGTCTATACTAAGAGTTAGACTGTCAATAAGCATTTCTGAAGTGTCTGCCTGAACCAGCACTGTGCTAAAGCAAATACAAATTCAAAGAATATACAAAGAAAAGCCAAAGATCCTTCCTGACCTTGAGGAGCTCAAAGCTCAATAAGAGAGATATAAGGTAAAACAAAGCAAACAAGCTGTATGCTGGGTAAGCAGAGGGAAGGCACTAAAACTAAGAAGGTTTGGAAAAAGGTTACTGTAAAAGATGAGATTTTAATTCAGATTTGAAAGAAGCCAGGGAAACCAGGAGATGGAAATGAAGGAAAGAGTTCAGTGATTCAGTATGCCTAGAGGTAGGAGATGGAGTGCCTTTTATGAATAAGAAGGCCAGGAGACCACTGGAAGTGTCAGAAAATGCACAGAGGGGTGTAAGATGTAAGAAAACTGGAAGGTGTGCTCCACTTTTGTCTTTATACCCCCCATTGTCCAGTTCCAGTGGACATAGCCTGGAACATAGCAGGGTACTAAATAATTCATGATTGCTTGAAACATACATATACATGATTTATATGTACATATACAATTATTAAAGATGTGGGCTTAATTTTTTTTTCCATAGAAATGTGCCTCAGACAGCTTTGGAGACCACTGCTTTAAAGCATGTCTGTGTAGTGCAATGGATAGAACTTGGGCAGGAGTCACAAAAACCTGAGTTGGATTGAATTGCTCACTAGCTCCAGGAGGGGGGAGAGTAGGAGGAAAGGATTGTATAATTTCAGAAAACTTATGTTTTGTTATTTGTTATTACATGTAATTGGTAAAAAAAAATTTTTTTAATTACCAACCCCTTAAGATCTGAGTTCAAATTCTACTTCAGATACTTTCTAACACCTACTTCATAAGGTTGCTGTAAGGATCAAATGAGTTAAGGTATTTGGCATACTTTAAAGCACTGTAAATGCTAGTTATTATTATTAATTATTACTTCATTTCAGCCAAATTGCATTTTTCTCTATCCCTTATTTTCATCCTATCCTTTTCTTATTCTTTCTTCCTCTTTCCATTCCCTAATTTCAAATTCTTTCAGGTTTTTCCCTTCCTTCAGGTCTTAACCCATATGCCCCTTCTTTAATGGAACATACCAGAGATCTTCTTTTTGTACTCCTCCAGCTGCAAGGAAGTTTAAAATTTCTCATAGTAAATTGCCTAGACCTTTGCTTTGCACATAGCAGTCTTCCTCATATCAGAGTTGTTTGTACCTATCTTCTTCCTTCCCCATCTCCCTTTCCCAATACAGTGTAAGCTTCTTCTTTTTAAAACCCTTACCTTCTGTCTTATTATCAGTTCTAAGACAGAAGAATGGTAAGGGCTAGGCAAGTCAAGGTTAAGTGACTTGCCCAGGGTCATGAAGCTAGGAAGTCTTTGAAGCCATATTTGAATACAGTTCCTCCTGACTCTAGACCTGGCACTCTTACACACTCCATTGTGTAAGCCTCTTCTTTTTTTAAATAACCCTTACCTTCTGTCTTAGAATCAATACTGGGTATTGGTTCTAAGGCAAAAGAGTGGTAAGGGCTAGGCAATGGGGGTTAAGTGATTTGTCCAGGGTCACACAGCTAGGAAGTGTCTGAGGCCATATTTGAACCCAGGACCTCCCATCTGTGGGCCTGACTCTCAATCCATTGAGCCACCCAGCTGCCCCCTATTGTGTAAACTTCTGGAGAGCAATGACTGTTGCTTCTTTTTCTTAAAACCCAGCACCTAGCATATTACCTTGCACATAAAAATACTAGTTAATTTTTTAAAATATAATTCTAATTTTATTCCTGAGCTAGTTAAAGAGAGGGATGTTTAACATGGCTTCCAAAGGTGGCTGTTGGAAAATACACATGTATCAGGTAGAATTCTGGAGACACCATATGGAATAAGTAACTTGAGGAGCAGGGTATCTGAAACATATTTTAATTCTAGTTCAAATGTTGAGCTCAAAGCTCTGAATCTCTATGCAAGGACTCACTTTCTAAAAGAATTCTGGAAATAATTGCTCTTACTTTCTTTTTTCCAAAGAATTCCTATCTTTCCCTCACCATTTTCATGGCTTCTAATAATAAAAGCTGATTTCCAAGACAGCAAACCTCAGTTTTATCCCATGACTGAGAAGTCATTTTATCCTGGCCCAAAATTCCCTGTGCCAGAGCTCCCCATCTGGAAGGAAGGAAAGAATTTCGAAGTTTCCAAAAGATCTGCCTAAAAGGGAGGGGAAGGAGAAGCAGCAAAGCTGGAACCCCAAGCCTATTGGATTAGAAAAAGTATTAATAACTGTGAACTAGAAAGCTTACCCAGCAATGTTCCACCATTGCTTTCTTCTTTTCATCTGGAACATAGAATTTCTTTGCTTCTTTCTCAGAGTATTTCATCTATTCTCTGTTCCTAGATCACCCTCCTTCCATTTTAGCCATTTTGTGGCTAAAAAAATCACTCTTGGAAAGTTTTAGAGTTAGAAGTTAACCCAACAGTCCACATAATTTAAGAATCTTTTCTATGCCATCTCTGGCACATAACCATTTCATTTTCCATTTGAAAACTTCCAGAGACAATGATTTTGACATTTAAGGTTTTAGTACTGAAAGAGCCCTTGTCCAGCCCTCTCATGTTATTAGTATTATTTTTATAATGGCCTAATATTTTTTGAAAAAATTAAGTACTTCTCCATGAATCCTTCTACTTCTCATCTCCACAAATTACTCCCACTTATCTTTTCCATTCTTTGGATATAACAAGAGAATTTCTGAATTATACTCATTTGCAGATTATGGAAAGTGAACAGAGGAAGAGTATATATGTATATATATATGTTTTGGGCTCCAGTTCCAGACCAGACAGCATAAATAAGGGAAGGCAGGGGAACATAGGGAGAAAGAGTGGTTTCCCTACTCTTGGCTCACCAAACTAGTAGGATTCATAAATACTTATAGTTTGGGGCACTGAACACTCCAGCACATGCCTCTGCTTTTAGGGTCTAGGTTGCTTCTGTAGGGATGGTTTCAGCATTTCCCTTTCTAGTCATAATCATTAAAAATAGAATCTTGGACCTGGGTAACCTGAGGCCACCATTGCACAGCAGTTAGACCCAAAGTCAGCAGCTGTTTATTACACTCTCCAGCCTACTACAGTGGTTTTCTTCTGTTTCTAGTAGATTGATTGGTTATTGTCCTTCTTACTTGCAAAGGTGCAAACTGACATCCTTTAATGTCGTTTGACTTCTGAATAAATTGGATTTAAGTGAGACAGAGATGCACAAAGTTGTCAGCCTCACTCTGTCAGCAAAGTCCAAGGGCAAAATAAAAGTCAAGACAACTGGTGATGGCTCGGGATGCAGTGACTGACCTTAATATTTTCCATATCTAACCATGCCTGCTCCACAATGCCTGCTGAATGAACAAATTGTTCTTATCTGCTTATTCCACTAGAAGTCTTTGCATCCCTGGGATTCACAGAGGGATTCACCCTCTGATTCACTGACAAGTTTGGTAGGGTTTTGGATTCTAGTCCACTCTGCTATTCATCTACGTTTTATGGGTGAGTTCATCCCATTCATGTTCAAAGTTATGATTGTCACTTGTGAATTCCCTGGCATTTTGATATCCTCCCCTAATTCTGACCTTTCTTCTTTTACTATAAACTTTTAAACCAGTGATTTACTTTGAATCAGTTCCCCTAGTCCCCTCCCTTGATATGCTTCCCTTTCTAGCCCCTCCTTTTTTGTTCCCTTCTTTTTTTTTTTAGGGTTTGTTAATTGCCCTTCCCCCTCTCCTTCCCTCCCTTTTTATACTCCCTCCCTCCTGCCCCCCCTTAATTTTCCCTTCTCCCTTACTGTGTTGGATAAGATAGAATTCAAGATCCCAGTGGATCTAGATGCTCTTCCCTCTCAGAGTTGATTTCACTGAGAGTAAGGATTAAGTAATACCAATTAGCACTCTCTTCCTCTCCTTCCTATAAGAGAATTCTTCCCCTCCCCTTCCCATGTGTATCTTTGTGTGAGAAAGATTATTCTATTTCATTTATTTCTATTTCTTCAAGTATATCTTAGTACCATCAATGATCCCCCTCCCTTTTTCTTTGTTCCCCCCCTTTCCCCATATCGTTGTAATGCCCCAATCTTTCCCTATGAGTGATTCTTCTAATTACTCTAATAATGCATACAATTTTTGAGTTACAAATTACATTTTCCCCACATATTAATATATATATAATTTGATAGAAATGTAGTCCTTATAGAAGAGAGTTTGAATAAAAGAAAAAAAACATTTTTCTCCTTTTCCCTTTCTTTCATATTTACCTTTTCATGTTTCTCTTGCTCTTTGTGTTTGGATGTCAAACTTTCCACTGTGTTCTGGTCTTTTCTTTACAAATACTTGGAAATCTTCTATTTTGTTGTATGCCCATACTTTCTTCTGGAAGTATATAGTCAGTTTTGATGGATAGGTGATTCTTGGTTGAAGACCCAGTTCTCTTGCCTTTCTCATTATCATGTTCCAGGCCTTGCAGTCATTCAGTGTGGAAGTTGCCAGGTCTTGTGTGATCCTGATTGGTACTCCTTTGTATCTAAATTGTCGCTTTTTGGCTTCTTTTAGGATTTTTTCTTTAGCTTGAAAGCTTTGGAATTTAGCAATTACATTCCTGGGAGTTGTCTTTTGGGGATTTAGTGTACAGGGTGTTCTATGAACTCTTTCAATGCCTATTTTGCCCCTTTGTTCTAGAACCTCAGGGAAGTTTTCTTGGATGATATCTTGTATTATGATATCAAGATTTCTGTTTATTTCTGGCTTTTCAGGTAGACCAATGATTCTCAGATTGTCTCTCCTTCCTCTGTTTTCCAGGTCTATCACCTTGTCAGTGAGATATTTTATGTTTTCTTCTAATTTCTTAGTTTTTTGACTTTGCTTTATTAATTCTTGCTCTTTTGCAAGGTCATTGTCTTCCAGTTGCCTGATTCTGATCTTTAAAGACTGGTTTTCCTTTCTGTCCTGCTTTTTGAGGCTTCCAGCTGTTTCTCCAATTGGGAGTTCTTATCCCTCAGATTGTTGAATTTCCTTTGCATTATTTCCCATTTTTCCTGCCAGAAGGCTTCCATCTTTTTGATGACCTACAATTTAAATTCTTCAAAAGGTTGTGGACAATTTTCATTTCTTTTGGAAGGTTTTGGAGCATTTATTTGGGTTTCCTCTTCTGCTATTTCCTCTGTATTCTGTATTTTTTCCTCCGTAAAAACGCTCCAAAGTCAACCCTTTCTTCTTGCTTTTCTTGATTTGGGGATGTTGTTCCTGGGCACTGTATGCCATCTCTACGCTTTTTTCTTCCCTATCCAGTCAGAAATCTGAGTGAGGAGGTCTAGCTCTCTGTGTATGGATCTAATGCTCAAGGCTTTTGTCTCAGGCAAACTCTTGATTCTCTGCAGCTGTGCTATCTTCCCAGGGAAGCCCAAGGTCTGCCCTCCTCTGCCTGTAGGCGTTTCAGGTGTTATTGCTCTCAGGGGAAAGTCCTTGGTGGTCTTAGTTAACTCCCAAGACCTATAGGTGCCTCTTGCTCATTTCAGGGGTGCCCTTCGCACATTCGTTGATTATGGCACACTGGTTCTGAGCACCTAAGATCTGAGCTTCCCTTGCCCACTTTCCAGGGTTTTGGGTGTTACTGCTCTCAGGGGTAAGTCCTTGGTGGTCTTAGTCAGCTCCCCAGACCTGGAGCTGCCATTGCTCAGTCCTGGGGTGCCCTTCCCTCACTCGTTGATTCTGGCATGCGCTGACTTTAACTCTGGCTCCATAGGTGTGGTGGGGGACAGTAGGTCAGCTCAGGTTTGGGTGGGAGCTTTTTTGTTCCCTTATAGTGTGGAAATGCCCGAATCCCACATACCTTCAGGGCTGTGCCCTACTGTAGAGTTCCTCCATTCTTATGAGGATGGTTTTTTTGGGGTCTTTTGAGGTTGTCTGTATCATTGGGTCTGAGGAGGGGAAGCGAGCCGCATCTAATCTGCAGCCATGCTGACCCGGAAGTCTGTCACTGACAAGTTTGAGGCCTGTTGATTACTCTCAACCAGGTGGCCAATGAGCATGTTCTAGCTTCTTGGAGCCATTGGTGAGAGTTGGGTGAAAGCGAGACACCAAAAGTGGATAATCAGTCGGAGGTGCTAGGCCTACCTGAATAGCTCAACCACCCAGTGTGGCAGCTAGGAAGTCTGTCTCAAAGGCTCTGAGAGAAAACTTGTTCTCTTGCATGCAAGTTTCGTCACGTCAATGTCCTTTCACTTGGCCTCATGCCTTTTGTGACTCCATTCTCCCCACAAAGCCTGGCAAAGGGGGAAAATCATGGTGGCCACCTGAAATGATCTGCCGGCTTCTGTCTCTGAAACTTTGTCATCATCAGCCCCAGCCTTGTAGCGAAAATAATTATAATTCAAATATATGAAATATTTGTGTAGGTAAAGATTCTAGAAATAATATATATGAAGAGATTATTTGGGATAGTTGAGAGAAAACTAGTCTTGGAGTCAGAAGACCTAAGTGCAAGACCTACCCCAGATGCACACTATCTGAGTAATCCCCAACAGTTCACTGGACAATTCATCTCTCAGTCCTTGAGCATGTATAATGTCTAGGGTTATGAGTGGCAAAGAAGGTCCCAGATACACTGAGGAAATACATCACTAGGAGGTCCTTAATGAAATCACAGGTCTGATTTTTTTTTAACTCTTACCTTGCATCTTGGAATCAATACTGTGTGTATAGGTTCTAAGGCAGAAGGGTGGTAAGGGCTAGGCAATGGGGGTTAAGTGACTTTTCAAGGGTCACACAGCTAGGAAGTATCTGAGGCCAGATGTGAACCTAGGACTTCCTATCTCTGGGCTTGGCTCTCAATCCAATGAGCCACCCAGATGCCACCTCAGGTCTGATTTTTTTAAAAAAATGCTTTACACATTTTAAAGCTCTATGTATATATCAGCTATAACTTAATCTTGATATTATTAATTTCTCTTAGTCTCTTTGAGCTTTTTAAAGTTTAATTTTTTTAATCAAATAAAATTAGTATTTTCATATTCAAAGTAGAATGGAAAAAGAAGATTGTACATAAGATGTGAAATCTATATTATGTGTAGCTCACTTTTCCTTTTAAATGTATAATAAACTCAACATGTATATTTCAAAGCTGCCCTGTGAGGGTATTACCCCAGTAATAAACTCATTAATTGACCAGGCAATAATAATCCCTTGTAAATCTGAATATAACACGCCCATCCTGCCTGTTAAAAACACAAAAAGGGGGCCCAATGGCAAGCACCTCTATAGATTCGTACAAGATCTGAGGGCGGTGAATAACCTCGTTATAAAGAGACACTCCATAGTTTCCAACATAAATACTATTATTTCCTCTATTCATAGCATAGCTACATACTTTACAGTAGTAGACTTGTGCTCAGCTTTCTTTTCCATACCCATACTTGAAAACTCCAGGCATATTTTTGCTTTCACCTGGAAGGGCTCACATTTTACATGGAATAGTCTGCCACAGGATTATGTGGAAAGCCCGAGTTTATTTGCACAAATTTTGAGCCAAGACACAGATAATATAACATTTAAAAATAGTAAATTAATCAAATATGTAGATGATCTATTCTTGGTTTCAGCAGACGCAGAAGCATGTCAGGAAGATAGTAAACACCTTCTTTTGGAATTGCACAAAAGAGGGAATAAAATCTTGAAAGGTAAGGTTCAGTGGCATCTTCCTAAAGTAGAATATTTGGGGTTCATACTGACTGCGAGTGCTCATTATATTTCTCCAAAATGAATTGAAAATTTTCAAAATTTAAGAGCTCCTACCACTAAGAAACAGTTGAGAGCAATTTTAGTAGCAACAGGATTTTGCAAACAATGGATTCCTTGCTATGGGGAAATTACTAAACCCCTTATAGCACTAATGAGGGATTCGGTCCCGGAATCCCTCAAATTAGAGCCAAAACACTTCTCAGTTATGTCAGATCTAAAACAGGCTATCCTGTCTGCCCCTGCTCTAGGCATCCCAGATTACAACAAGCCATTTACTTTGTATGTACATGAGCGAAGAGGTGTAGGTTCAGGTGTTTTAACTCAGATTTTGGGACCTTCTCAGCACCCAATTGCTTAATCTGCCCAACTGGACCCAGTAGCATCAGGAGCACCACCATGTCTTAGAGGAGTAGCTGCTAGTATTGGGATGTCCATTAACAATTATGTGCCCACATGAAGTAGAAGCATTGTTGCTAAGGCATAGAACACAGACATTCTCGGATCAGCCAATTACAAGGTATGAAATAACCTTGTTAAATAGCGAAAACATTACCTTGAAATGCTGTACAACCCTTAATCCTGCCACCTTGCTTCCAGATTTACCAACTTTAGGAGAATCATTACACAGTTGTGAAACATTAGTGTCCATGGCAGAAAAGCCTCGAGATAATCTCTTGGACACTCCCTTAGACAATCCAGATTTGGTCTTATTTACTGATGGTTCTTCTTTTATGAGGGATGGCATATGCTACACTGGAGTTGCTGTAGTCTCAAAATTTGCCACTGAGTGGTCAGCTTCACCGCCTTCTAATATTAGTGCTCAAGGAGCAGAATTCATAGCTCTGAAGCACGCCTGTATACTTGCCAAGGATAAAAAGGCAACAATTTATATAGATTCTAGATATTCTTTTGGCATTTGTCACTCAGTCAGAATGCTATGGCTCCAGAGAGGATTTTTAACCTCAGCTGGAAAATCTATAGCTAATGCAAAAATTATTAATGAAGTTCTTTCTGCTCTCCAGCTGCCTGAAGCCCTAGCTATAGTTCATTGCTCTGCCCATACAGGTGGCACTGACCCTGTCTCTAGGGGAAATGATCGAGCAGATGCTGCTGCAAAGTTAGCAGCCATAGAAGGACCTGAATTAATTTTAACATTAACAACCACTGGTGACTTAAATCACTTTCCTATAATGGAAAGGAAGTGGAAAAATGGAAGCAAAAATTCAAAGCAAAATAGATTAATGGAGTATGGGTGTCATCTGAAGGGAAACCCCTGATCCCTAGAAGTTTCTATCACCAAATTTGCCAATCTATTCATAAAAATGGTCACTTTGGTACCCAGGGCATCATAGACTCTGTTAAAAGAGTATGGATAGCCCCTGGTATAACTACTATAGCCTCTAAAAGTGTGTTCAGCCTGCTCTACCTGCCAAGCATATAACTGTAAAATTTAGGGAAATGGAGGCAGGTAGAAATTAGTTTCTCTCTGCAAGGAGTATTATATTTTAGAGGTTTATTTAAGATTAAGAACTTAAGAATATACAAGTAAGAAAAGCATGTGTCTAGGCCAGAAAGAGGCCTAGACAATCTCACCTAAATCATGAAAGACCCATCTACTTGCAAGCGGAAACAGGAAAGAAAAAGAGAGGCCCAAAAGCCTTTCCAATCAGGTTAAATACCCCATCTGCATCTTGGCCCAGGTGAGAATTCAGTGATATTACAAAGCATTCTGGGGAAGTGGAGCAAGGACTTCTGGGGATTGAAGTCATGGATTTTTTTTTACAATATTTACATTTTTACAATAACCCACATGCATTTCGTGGCAAAGGCTTTGGTGGGCGTCCTCTGTCTTACACACCTTTTGAGCATCTACAGATAGATTTCATAACAATGCCAAAGGCTGGATATTATAAATTTTGTCTAGTCATAGTAGATCTACTAACCAGATGGCCAGAAGCATTTACTGCCATCCAAGACACAGAGGCTTTTGTTGCTAAAGTACTTTTAAAAGAAATTATTCCTCGCTTTCGCCTGCCAGCACGTATTGATTCAGATAGAGGAAGTCATTTTACTGATTCTGTCCTAAATCAGATATATTCTTGCTTGGGGATCCCAAATTCCATGTTCTATATCATCCCCAGAGCTCAGGCCAAGTTGAGAGGATGAACAAAGAACTTAAAACCATGATTAACAAATTATGCATTGAGATACATTTAAAATGGCCTGAAATTCTCCCTCTGGCCTTATTTTATCTTAGAAGCAGGCTTAGAGGAGACCTACATATCTCACCATTTGAGATGCTTTTTGTACATCCACCTATACAAGCTAAACCTTTCTCCCCTGCATATCCATCACTATTAGGGGGAGATACTATTATTGCTTCCTATATACATGAATTACAGAACAAACTGTGTGAACTTCATGAATCCAGAGCTGTAGTACAAGCCAGACCACTAGACTTTTCTCTTCACGACCTGAACCCAGGAGACAAAGTGTATATTAAGAATTTCAAGCATACTGGAGCATCTCGGCCTTCCTGGGAAGGATCATTCCAAATATTGTTTACTACTCCAACATCTATAAAGGTTGGAGAGAAGGACTCTTGGATTAATTGCTCACATGTAAAGAGAGCATCTTCTGTTGAGACTGATTGACTGCATCCTGTCACATGTATTGGAGACAATAATCCATAGACAAGTGGATACTGTTTTCAAGAACACATTGAATTCATTCTTTTTTCTTTTTTCCTCCTTTTTTATTTTATTGCTTTTCTTTTATTTTGATTAGAATATTTGATTTTCCCCCTTTATTTTTCTCATTTCTTGTACTAAAGGTACATACAAGTAATATTATTTTTTTCTGCAGTAATATAAGTTTTATATATATATATATATATATATATATTTGTTATAATATCCATGCATACCCAAAAAACTTTAAACTATGGGAACCTGCCATTTATTGATAAAATGTTATGGGACTGTGATTAATATTTAATGTCTGATTCTAGAAAATGGGTTAAAAAACAAGGAGCACAGACTTAACTTGAATAGTGCCAAAAGAGCACACAGGAAATACTAATGTGGACTCGAGGTTGCGACCACTTTACATATGTTAAGTCATAGGACTTCCTTGTATCTACACTCTTTGTGAAGTACTCAGACAAGTACCAAAAGTTGACTATCATCCTAGCTCCCTATATCCCTGAGAATGACAAAAATCAGACCAGGGAATGATACTTCCCTATCAAAAGAAAACTCTAGTTCCTTTTCTTTCTTATATATTATGGCAACTTCCTGTAGTCTTGCCTGCAAATGGGTAAATGATATATTACTGCATTCTGTCCTACAGACTTGTGGGATAGAAATTACTTTAAATTGGACCTATACAAGGGCCTGTTGGAAATTTATTAAACCCAAATAAGGGCCTATTTTGGATTTTTTTCTTTTTTCCTTCCATTTTTTCCCTTTCCTTATGTTTTTGGTTCTTTTTTAATTCTTTTGATAATTGACTCATACACCCTCATAACCCAACATTGCATCCTGAGCTGAACTGGATGTTTTTTAACACCCATTTCAAGGGGGGGGGGGGGATTGTATTTTAATAAAAATCCAAGATTTTGAAATTTTGTTCGAGAAAGATCTTCAAGGAAAAAGCTTCTAACTCCTAAATCCAGAGAATGAACTGTTGCAGAAAGATGCCAGAAAACCTACACTACATCAAGAAGATCAAGAATGAACTTTGGATGTGGTTGATTGAACTGAAGTTTGATTGGACATTTATTGTAAATGTACACTTTTATGCCAAAAGGGGACTGCCCCTAATTTGGCTTTTTGTCAATGTGCCTAGCAAAACATTGGTTTTGCTTTCTCTCTTTTCTACTTCTCCCTAACTATTGTAATTTCCTCTTAAAAACTGAATATTGTATACATTTGTAGTTAGAAGTGCTTTAGGACTACAAGATGATTATGTTAAATGATCAGTGGGGAGACTAGTCTCCCAATGATCTCATGGGGGATTGTGAATTTTAAAATTACTACACCCTGATTAGACATACTTTAGGGGAAGATAAAGTTGTAAACTCCTGATTGAACAATGAAGGTATTTAACTCATACCTTATAGTGAAGCTAAAACTTAAGCTGTCTATTTTTAGATATACTACAAAAAGGTGTTAAGTACCTGTAAATGTTAAATTAATCACAAAAAGGTCAAGTAACTCACAAAAGGTAAGCTTAACAAAGAAGTGTGAAGTACCTTAAAAGATATAATCTAACCACAGAAGGTGAGAACTAAAGAGTGGGTAGTCCTGGAGAAAATCTAATCAAAGAAGGTGAGAACTAAAGAATAGGCAGTCCTGGAAAAAGCGTCTACTTTGATTGGTAGATGTGAAAATTTAGGGGAGGTGACATAAGATAAAATTTCTTTAAAAGGAGGCTAAAAAAGTCAGTTAAAAAAATTGAATTCAGTTCAGAGTGCAATTGGATTCGGAGTTCAGTTCAGGACTGGAACTCAGCCTGGAGGATATCACTCAGACAGCTTCCTTGGAGACAGTCTTGTGGTGAGTGATAAGATTGACTCCCTTTCCCTTAGGCTCAGGGAAGTCACTTTGGCCAAGGCCTTTAACTACTGCCTGGCTCAGCCTGAGCCAGAGCAAATTAAATTAATTCTCTTTCTCTTTCTCTCTCTCTCTCTCTCTCTCTCTCTCTCTCTCTCTCTCTCTCTCTCTCTCTCTCTCTCTCTCTCTCTCTCTCTCTCCTCTCTCTCTCTCTCTCTCCTTTCCTTAATTCCTTCTCTCTATATTAATTAAATCACCATAATTCCCAGCTGACTTGGGTATTTTGTTATTTGGGAATTTTCCCTGGTGACCAATTATTTAGGTTTTCAAGTCACAAAGCTAAAATTATCCTTACACCTACTTGTCTATTTCCTTTTGGCCTTCCTTCTGTCCTCTTTTGTGTATTTTAAAAAATACAATGGGAACCCTTATTCTTAACACTAGGTCTCTCTTGAAAAAGAAAAAAGAAAGAAAAAGAAAACCCTCATAAATTTCTATAGTCAGACCAAAAAAAGTCCTATATTTTTGTATCTGAAAATATGTCTCCTTTAGCATACTATAGGTAGCATGCTATATCATTAGCCCTCTGGAATGGTAGTTGGTTATTGTATTGTTGAGAGTTTTTAGGAATTTCAAAGCTGTTTTTCTTTACAGTGTGGTTGCTATTATTCTTTTGGCTCTGCTTATTTCACTTTGCCTCAAAATCTTCCCAAGCTTCTCTGAAATTATCTTTCATTATTTGTAACTGCAAAATAATATTCATTATATTAACATAATATAATATATTGTTAACATACTATAATTATAACATAACAGTATTAATATAATATAATAATAAATAGCATTATATTAACATAATATAATATAATTCATTATATTAACATAATATAATATAATTTGTTCTACTATTCCCCAATTCACAATTATCCACTTACTGGTAGTTTTTAGTTCTCTACTATAAACATTTTAGTATATATATCTATATCTATACATATATATGTTTCCTTTTTTTCTTTAATCTCTTTGGGTCTAAAGCTAAAAATGTACTAGATTAGAAGGTATGTATAATTCAATGACTTTAGGGCAGAGTTCCAAATTGCATTGTAGAATTGTTAGACCACATCCCAAATAGAGCCCTTTCCTTTATATAAATCTGCTTTCGTTTTGTGAGTCACCTTGTATTATTGGATAATCCTCATTGTTGTAAAGTTATTTCCTCATACTAAGGTGAAATCTGTCTTCTTGAACTTTCACTTACTGAGCTAGGGGTAGATAGGTAACACAGTGAATAGAATACCAGGCCTGGAGTTGGGAGGACTTGGGTTCAAATTTGACCTCAGACACTTTCTAGTCATATCTGGGCAGGTCACTTAAATCCAATTCCACATTCTTACTGCTCTTTTGCCTTGGAAAGAAACAATATTGAATCTAAGATAGAAAGTAAGAGTTTAAAAAAAAAGAATTTAGACTAAAATATAAGGTAAGGGTTTTAATTTTAAAAAAAAATTTAACCCTTTTACCTGACAACTTTTCTTTACATATCATAACATAGCTGTCTATTGCTCTTTAATACTCATTTCCAAGCTAAAGGTTCTTTCTGTAATGTGGTTTCCAGACCCCTCACCATTTTGTTCTATCTTTCGTGCATACTGTTTAGTTAGTTAATGTAGCTCTTAAAATGTGGCACCCAAAATGAATATAATTCTCCAGATGTGCTGTGACTGACTGGTGTGCAATGGGATTATCACTTCTCTTGATGCTATTATGAGAAATGTGCTTTCTTTTATTATGGTGTATCTGAATTAGTTGTTTGGTTTTTTTAAACCCTTACTTTCTGTCTTAGAATTGATACAAAGTGTCAGTTCCAAGGCAGAAGAGTGATAAGGGCTAGGTAATGAGGGCTGTTAAGTGACTTGCTCAGGGTCCCTCAGCTAAGAATTATCTGAGGTCATATTTGAACCCAGGATCTCCCATCTCTAGCCTGGCTTTCTGTCCTCTGAGCCACCCAGCTGTCCCCATTAGCTGTTTTTAAAAGCAGTTAAGTTATATAGTTGATTTATAGTGAGCTTGTTGGCCAGGAACTGTCAGTTTTTAGGGTCCTGCCCACCTTGAACTCATATAACTATTTTTCAACCTAAATGTTTATCTCTGTTAAAATTAATCCATCTGAACTAGGTAATATAATTCAAAATTTTGATTCTGCTTTCCATACTGTTAAGTTCTCATTTCTAGCTTGTCACCAGCAAATTTAATTAACATGGCAGGTCAGAGTTTGTCCAGGCTTCCATTTCCCCCAAATATATTGCTGTTTTTGATATCTAAATTCCCCAATTTTTATTTTTCACTATGGCTCCTACCTGCTTTTCTTGTACTGCCCCTGCAGAAAAGGGGATTTGTCATTACTTGAGGAAAAACAACTTCTAGAGCCAAACTGAGCTGATGACATTGCTGTGTGTGTGTGCTACATGGGCATTTGGAGTGTGTGTGTGTGTGTGTGTGTGTGTGTGTTGAGGGTGGGGGTCCGGATAGGTGGGGAGAAAGAAAGTAGTAGGGTAGTATCTAGAGAGGGGAGTGTGGGAATCGTCCAGTCATTCAAATCAACTTCCTCAGTGAAGGTGTGGCTTTTCCATCCTGGAAACCAGGGTAGAACTTCCTAGGCTGAAAAATAGCAACAAGCTCTACCATTCTTCGCTGAAACTGTTTAGCCAGAATTTAGGAGGAGGTGTCTAGAGAAGATCTGAGCAACTAAGTACCCAAATGATCCATTTGAGGTGTGGAAGAACAAAAACTTGTGCTCTAGATTTTAAACATTTCAAAGGAAAAAATACCAGGGAGAAAGATTGTAAGTTGATCCTTGGAGGAATTTCTTACAGAAGTGTGTACAGAGTCCAAATCAGTGAATTCTATAATTGGGTCAGATACCTTGTAGGGGGGGTGGGGTGGAGAATGGGGGGAACAAGAATGAAGGGCAGATGAAAAAGACTCTAGGTCTTTTTCAAACCATTCTGTCAATGTTTTTGGGAATGTGATCTCAAGCTATCAAGGTAGTATTTGCAGTATTTGGGGGTAGAAGAAAAGAAAGAGAGGGATCCTTAGAGTTCATCTCACCTACCCTCCCACCTTCAATAAGTCTGTACCTGAGCCTTTACAGATGGTTGTCTACCTTACAAAATCTCCAAAGGAGATACCACTTCCCTTGGTGATAGATATGTCCCAATAGTTTAGTATTTTAGGCTCATTGATTTAGAACTAGAAAGAACCTTAGAAGTCATCTGGCCTTTCTTCCTTATTTTACAGGGAAGAAAACCAAACCTTAGAGAGATTAAGCAGCTTGTTTGAGATCCCACAGGGTAAAAATGACAGGGTTGGGATTTAAACCCTGGTCCTTTGATTCCAAATCCCAGTCTCTTCTCACCATTCCACACTGACAAGCCCACACATTTTGTTCTTCATAATATATACCATGTTCTTTGTTCAGAGGGGAGCAGCATGTAGAAGAGTGTAGTGAAATAAGTCCTGGGCTGGATGTCTACAATTTGGGTTCACATTTCAACTCTTGCACTTATTCCCTGTGTGGCCTAAAGCCAACTATGTATCTTCTCTTAGTATCAGTTTCCTCATCTACAAAATGATTTTTAAGTCTATGATCTGATGATGACCCTGTGAATATCTCCCTGTTGGGTGAACCAAAGTGACAAGTGATAAAGGTAGGGTGTGTGTGTGTGTGTGTGTGTGTGTGTGTGTGTGTGATTTACCACTGGGGTTTATACAAAGCTGTATTGTTCTATCAAAGAAAGGTTGGGCTAATTTTTCAAGTATAATTGTATTGAATAAATAAGTAAATCCTCATTTTAGGCATTCATAGGGTGAGGTAGTCTGGGAATCAGAAGATTTACATTCCTCTCCCTTATGGGCCTCCAGCTCACTGCCTGACCTTTGGAAGGTCTTCTCTTATCTAATCCAAGAGAGCATTCCTGTCTTCTAGTGCTCTCCTGGAAATGAAGAGGCAGCTGATAGCTGATACTAATGTAGTGCTTTAAGGTGTACCCAATACTTTATATACATTATCTGATTAGATGATTACAGTTGCCCAGTGAGGCAGGTACCATAGACATTATCATTCCTCTTTAACAGATGGGGAAACTGCGGGTGTGAGTAGTGAAGCGCCTTGCCTAGCATCTCACAGCTAGTTTCAAGGATTTCTGACTTTATAATTGTCAAGTATTTTAGATAAATATTTAGAACTTTTAAAAGAAAAATGCCAGAGAGATAAATGATAATTCAGATAATTTCCCACACAGCTTCAAAATAAAATAAAGAGGCACTAGCTTCCCAATAAGCATATATGGTCTGACCTGGATAAAGGTCCAGGGCCCCAGCTGAAGCAACATTACCCAATTCACTGAACAAGAAAAGTTGGTTTCTGATAGACAGATAGAAGGACAGATCAAATCTTAAGCTAATTGCTCTTTACAATTTTCTGGCCCTCTGTCTAATTCACCAGTAAGTCATTAAAGTCTAGACCAACACTCCTAATGAAACTCTTTACCTCTAAAGTATATGGATAACACAAAGGGAAAAGAAAAAAACAACAGCAAAATAAAGGGGTAGCCAAGGGGGGTTGAACTGGATTCCAAAGGGTGAGAGCAGAAAGAGGGAGGCAATGGGGAAAAGAAAGAAATAGTGAGAGGTAGAGGGGAAGAGGAGAAAGATGATAGAAAAGAATAAGGAGGAGGAAACAACTGAAAAAGAGGTGTCAAAAATCATGAGAATAAAGAAATCAACATACAGAAGTAGAAAAAGAGAACTAAGGAGATGAGAGGTAATAAAGTGTAATGGAAAGAATACTTAATTTGGTGGCAGAAAACCTGGGTTAGAACCTCAATTCTGCCCTGCCACTTATTATGTTACCTCTCTGGGACTCAGTTTCCTAATTTTTAAAATGAGGTGGGACTGATGACTTCTAAAGTCTCTTCCAGCTTGATACCTAGGATCAGCTAACAAACATAAACTACTATGTGCCAGGCACTGTGCTAGGCATGGGGATCAAAGACCAAAAAATAGTTCTTGCTCCCAGGGTGTGTGTGTGTGTGTGTGTGAATGTATATTCTATAGAGAATCATTCAAAATAAATACAAAGTAGTTAAGGAGAAGTTCCAAGCAGTTGGAAGATAAGGAAAGACATTCAGTAGGAGGTGGGGCTTAAGCTGTCTTTAAGGAAGTAAGGTAATTCTACATAAGGTGGGAACCCATAGCCCAGAAAAGTAGTACCCATTACTCCTAGCTGACTAAGCTGCACAGTGTTAAACTGGAAAAAACATATAACTATTAAATAGTCAGAAAAACCACAATCTTTAATCAGGAGGCGGGGGGGGGTGTGGGGGGGGGCAGCTGAGTGGCTCAGTGGATTGAGAGTCAGGCCTAGAGATGGGAGGTCCTGGTTTCAAATTTGACCTCAAGACACCTCCTAACTGTGTGACCCTTGAAAAGTCACTTGACCCCCATTGCCTATCCCTTACCACTCTACAATCAATACACAGTATTGATTCCAAGATGGAAGATAAGGAAAATAAGGGTTTAAAAAAAAGAGAGGAGTTCAGCACAATTTCCTCAGGCCTCCATACAGAGTTAAATGCACAAAACCCACACAGAGCCCTGAGACTCTGGCCACTCTGGCTACTCACCCTAGGAGTATCAACCATGCTAGACTGACATCTCTGAGGAATCATGAAAATTGGAGAACTTATATACCTGTTGGGGAACTAAGAATGGGAGAATATAGTTGATTGGCTTTACAATGGCTACAAAGAAAATGAGGAGTTCTAGACAGGATTATCAGGGAGAGGCTGATGCTTTACAGTGGACACAAAAGGGAAAGCTCCAGCCAAGGATGGGGCTATCTTATAAAGGACTTTGACACAAAGGGAGAAACTGCCAGGACAAAAAGAAGGGTACTTCACACCTGATTAAGTCAGCTAGCTCCACCTAACATACTCTAAGGTCTATTGTTCTCCCCTTTATTCATTTAATGATTAATATTTATTTATGTGTTTGTTTTATTTAGAATATTTGTCCATGGTTAAATGATTCATATTCCTTCCCTCCTCATCCTCCTCCTTCCTGTAGCCAATGAGCAATTTAACTGGGTTTTATATGTGTCATTGACCAAGACCTATTTCCATATTATTGATATTTTCACCCAAGTATTACGACATGCTGTGATGGATCTAGACCTGGGCGTCTACATCAAATACCGACTAGATGGCTCACTATTCGACCTTCACCACCTGACTGCAAAAACAAAGACAACAGAGAGACTCATCCTGGAAGCTCTCTTTGCAGATGACTGTGCTCTCATGGCCCACCAAGAAAATCATCTCCAAACCATTGTGGACAGGTTCTCCACTGCAACAAAACTGTTTGGCTTGACTATCAGCCTCAGCAAAACAGAGGTGCTGTTCCAACCTGCACCAGGGAGGCCAACGAACCAGCCGTGCATTACAATCAACAGCACGCAGCTTTTTAACGTCAACACTTTCAAGTACCTGGGCAGCACCATCGCCAAAGACGGGTCCCTAGACCATGAGATCAATGCCAGGATCCAAAAGGCCAGCCAGGCACTTGGGTGGCTGCGCTGCAAAGTCCTCCAACACAGAGGTGTAAGCACTGCGACGAAGCTCAAAGTGTACAATGCAGTGGTCCTCAGCTCGCTCCTGTACGGTTGTGAGACATGGACACTGTACCGGAAGCACATGAAACAGCTGGAGAAATTCCACCAACACCAACGCTCTCTCCAGTCAATCATGAGGATCCGATGGCAGGACCGAATCACCAATCAGGAAGTCCTCGACAGAGCCAACTCCACCAGCATCGAAGTCATGGTCCTCAAAACCCAGCTATGATGGTCTGGATGCGTCATCCGCATGGACCCACAGAGAATACCAAGACAGGTATTCTACGCTGAACTGTCAGCTGGACTCGGGAAACAAGGCCGACCAAAGAAAAGATTCAAGGATCAGCTAAAGTCCAACTTGAAGTGGGCTGGCATTACACCAAAGCAACTAGAACTCGCTGTCTCTGACAGAAGCAGCTGGCGAACCCACATTCACCATGCTGCCATCACCTTTGAAGATGAGCGACGTCGACGTCTTGCCACTGCGCGTGAACGCCTACACCAGGCCACAACTGCACCTCCCGTAACAACTGGCATCCCATGCCCCATGTGCCACAAATTCTGCCCTCAGCCTTTGGACTCCAAAGCCACATGAGGGTACACCGTAGATGAAACTGCACAAAGACAATAGTCATTCTCGATCACCGAGAGACTAATATATATATATATATATATATATATATATATATATATGATATTTGCACTAGGGTAATCCTTTAGAGTCTGCATCCCCAATCATATCCCCATGGACTCATGTGATCAAGCAGTTGTTTCTACTCCCACAGTTCTTTCTCTGGATGTATATAGTGTTCTTATAAGTTCCTCAGAATTGTCCTGTACCCATTGCATTGCTGCCAGTAGAAAAGTCCATTACATTCAGTTGTGCCATAGTGTATCAGTCTCTGTGTACAATGTTTTTCTGGTTCTGCTCTTTTCACTCTGCATCAATTTCTGGAGGTCATTTCAGTTCACATGGAATTCCTCCAGTTCATTATTCCTTTCAGCACAGTAGTATTCCATCACCATCAGATACCATAATTTGTTCAGCTTTTGGCTGAATATTTTTGTACAAGTTTTTTTCCTTTAAGGTCTGGTAGTAGTCTCTCGGTAACCGAGGATGACAATTGTCCTTGTGCATTTTTGTGTACAAAGACACTTGTGCATGAAGATTTAAGTGGAAAAGTCGGTGCACAGAGACAGTCCCACTCTCTCGGCATTGGAAGCCTGGGTCCATTGGCAGGAAAAGTTGTTACACTTGGAGACTTCCTCGGCTGCATTGGATGGCCGTGTGTCTTTTGTGCTCCAACAAGCCCTAAGCACTCCACAGTGCCTTGCTGTATCGCCATCTCAGCCGTTGAACCTTCTTGTTGGTTTATTGATCTATTGTTAGTCTTACAGTTGGAACTTCCCTCTGGAAGAAATTCTCATGTGATAAGGTCAAGCCGCTACAAACTTGGGGTTCTCAAAATCTCAAGATTGGGGTTTCTAGATTCCACATTGACAACAGTATATGATCAAGTATTTCCCAAAAAAAGTTCCATAGGATTATAGAAATTTAAAACTAGAAGGGACTTTATAAATAATCTAATTCATTATCTTCATTTTACAGAGGAGAAAACTCAAACACTGCAATGTTCAGCGATTTAAAAAATACTATAGAATTGAACAAAATATATTTTAATAATAAAATCAGTTTTTTCTCCTTGAAATTTTACCATCTTATTTAAGTATCGCAATGCCTAATTTGGTGTAAGAAAAAGCTAGCAAAAATAACAGTAGTAGCACCTACTCATTGCACTTTGTTTTATAAACATATGTATATTCAGGAAGCTAGGTGGCACAGTGGTTATAGGGCTTGGGAATATATTGGGCTTGGAATCAGGAAGACTCATATTCATGAAATCAAATACAGCCTCAGACACTTACTAGCTATGTGATCCTGGGCAAGTCATTTAACTCTGTTTCCCTTGTTTCCTCATCTGTCAAATAAGCTAGAGAAGTACATTGCAAATAATTCCAGTATCTATGCCAAGAAAACCTCAAAATGAGGTCACAAAGAATAGATCATGACTGGAACAATTGAACAACAAAATATATTATCTCATATAATTTCACAGTATCTCTATGATGTAGGAAAGTGAGGTGTTATTTCCATATTACAGAGGAGGAAACCAAAGCTCAAAAATTAGTGACTTGACCAAAGTCACTTGTAAGTGGACCTGGGCCTTGAATCCAGGGCTTCATACTCTAGGAATCAGTGAGTATATGAAAGAAAACTAGACAAACCAACAAATGACCTGAAAGATGCCTATTCCTTATATGTGTAGCAATTATGTGAAGGATGACATCAAGGTTTTCAGGCCTGTTGGTTTGAAATACCTATGGGACATCCAATTGAAGATGTTTCTGAATGATAAATGAGGTGTGTACTTTTGACTGTAGGGTTAGGCATTTTCAACAAATTTCTTAATTATGACTTTGGAATTTTTTAATCAACTATACTTCTGTTGAAAAATTGAGGGGGAAATGTCATGTAGTTTATCTTTGTAGATTGGGTCACACTTATGTCAGATCATTAAGCCATCTGAGAAGCTTTTTTTCTTGTATTAGAGTTTATTCCTTGGTACTCTTTCCAGAAGATGGGATAGAAAACTTCAGTGTTATTGAGTCTGGCTTGGACAGTGTTTATTTTTACCCTCAGCTGCTGCTCTGAAGTGGGGTTTTGTTACTCTCATTTGATCTCTTTGCTTGTTGGGTCTTAAACTCCAAAACTCCATTTAAGGAGCAAGATTCTCCCAGTTTAGTCATCTCATTTCCTACCTGGTTTAAAGGCAATTCTCTGATTGACTTCACCATGCTCCAGGAAGCTCATTATTGGGATAATCTCATCATCCTGGAAGATCTCATCAGCCTTGATACTCCACCTCATCACACACTCCTGTCTATCTGATTATAGTGTGGGGCCATGAACTCCAAACCTCCTTTTAAGGAAAGACCCCAGCTTACACATTTTATTTCTCACCAGTTTGCACTATCTGAGGACTTCACTGACTTTTCTACCATGTCCCTGGTTGGGGATACCTTCCCAGGCTTCCTCCTCTCTCTCCTTTTCAGTTCCTTTTGTGTTTTGTCTTCCCACTAGATTGTAAGCTCCTTAAGAGCAGAAACTTTCTTGGTTTTGCATTTGTATTCCAGCATTTAGCACAGTGCCTGGCATATGTTGTTATTGTTCAGTTGTTTAGTCATGTCTGACTCTTTGTGACCCATGGACTATACTGTCCATGGCTTGGCAAAGATACTGGAGTAGTTTGCCATTCTAAGGCAAATAGAGGTTAAAAACAGACCTTGCCCAAGATCACAAAGTAAATGCCTAGGGATGAATTTTAATTCACTTCTTCAGATTTTAGGCTCCAGGCACTATTTACTGAACCATCTATCTGTCCATTTGGCACAAAGTAGGTGCTTAATAAATATCTATTGACTATCACATTCAAGACTTATTTTCTGCTATCTGTGTCTGGATACTAGTAATCCTCTTTATGTGGTCCTTTGGCCCAAAGTGAGAAAAATTGAGAGATATAGAATTAATTATACTTTAATTTATTTTAAATTCACTTTATTTAAACTATACTTACAATCACTCAATGTTTCCTAGTGTGAGTTGTGGCATATCTAATAATAATTTTTAGCTGTGTGTTCAAGGACCATCACAACATGACCCAGCCTATCTTTTTAGCCTTATCTTATGCTATAACCCTACATATATGTTTCATTCCTGGTGGAATATGATCATGCCCAATGCTTTCCCACTGCCATACCTTTGTTCATGCTATTTCCTCTATCTTGAATGTTCACTTTCCTACCCCACTTTCTGTCTGATTAACTTCTACCCATCTTCCAAATTCCATCACAAATGCTGCTTCCATAATGATGCTTTAGTTGAGATAATGGAAAATCATTCTTTTTCTTAAATACTCCAATTTTAAATCTCTCTTATAGCAATTAAATCTAGTCTTATATTTTAGTTTTGCTTTTTAATTTTAATGATGCTGTCTGCAGAAATTGTAGCTGGATTGGTAGAAAGGATGTTCCCTAAGCCCATTAAAATATTGTAAATTTCTTAAAAAGGAAGATATTTTAATATTAATAATAATCATTTTTGTATTCTGTGGAGCAATGGTATCAAACTCAGATATGAGGCCATTAACCCTGTAGATAAATATCCCTACCAGTTTTATATTGACTTAGAAAATCACATATTAACATTATCTATGTTCTATTTTCTTTATTTTGTTAAGTATTTCCCAATTATAATTTAGTGTGGACTGTGAAGTTTGACACTTCTTCTGTAGAGCATGTAGCGCAGTTAGTTGTCATAGGTGCTCAGTAAATACACATTGAACTAAACTGGATCCTAGTAGTTGTCTTTGAATAATAATCTAGGGAGGTAAGTGTATTCCAATAGGAAACAACTGGAAATTAGGAACCTGGATCAATTCAACGAATAGAGTTCTTTCAGTCTTGGCTTTGTTAAGACTTGACTTTGTGACTTTAGGTAAAATTTTAGATGATCCTCTTTAGGAAATGGATCCATTCATTCCTCAAAACCTTTTTTTTTTTTTGGCTCTGCTTAAAAAATCCCACAAAACTAATCATTTTTTCAGCTTCTGTGGGCTGTAGCTAAATTTAAGTCCAAGAAAAGAAGGTGAAGGGAATTGAAGACATGGAAAAAATAGATAATAACCGATTAAATTCCCATTTTGGAAGAAGGATGATGCAAACCTTCACTTCCAGGATGGCAATTTGTGGAAATCAAGTTCCATCTCAATCTGGATACACAGAAGGTAAGGGTTAAAAAGAAAAAAGACAAAGTTATATGATCCATATTGTCTTTCTCCATCCCTTCCTTTCCCACCCCTGGAGCTGAAAAGCAATTCAATGTGGATTATACATATTAACAATAATTGTATTACTACCTGTTATACTCAGTTAATATGCCAGGTACTGCATTAAACTCTGGGGATACAACCCTGCCCCCTTAAAAAACAGAAACTCCTTGATCTCAAGAAGCTTACATTTTAACAGAAGAAGTTAGGACCTTAGCTAAGATCTGAAGGAAGCCAAGGAAGCTAGGAAATGGAGAAAAGGAAGAGTGTTCCAAGCATGGAAGGAGGAGGGTGAGGAGGTGGAGACAGCCAGTAAAAAAAGGTGAGAGCCCTGTGAGGAACAGTAAGGAGGCTGGCACAGAAACATTTTAGTGAAACCTTGTAAATAACACCTCTTCCAGAGAAAATTATTAGTTTACATGAGTCAAGTTCCAGCTTTCTTAGGCTCTTAAAGGCATTATTATACCCATCCCCAATGCAGGTTCTTCAGTGTCATATTAACAAACAGGATACTATCCTAAATTGAAATGCTAAAGGTTATAGACAAAAGCCCCTAAAGCAAACATCTAGTCTCACAAAAACATACCCTTTTGGACCTTAGTATCTTTAACTCAATTAAACTTTCACTTTAAAAATCTCCTCACCCCTAACCTAAGGTTAGACAAAGGTTGAGAATATTTTTTTCTGCCGGGACCTAGGGTCAATATAAGTTCATTTTTAATAAATTAAAACAGCAAATTAGGGACAAAATCAAAGGGAGAATAAGTTGAGTCCAGCCAGATGGGTTTTGTGATTTCTAGTGTCTTTTCTTTTAGTTAACTCCATTAAAGTGGCTCAATTCTCATCCCCTTTTTTTGTTCACCCCTGAAAAAAAAACAACCAAAGGAACAAATTACAGCTAATATCAGCTTACAAAACCAGCAACAAAACTGTAACCTTTATAGACTTGAGATTCCTCAAGAAATGTTGGAGTAGCATTCCAGAGACCCACGCCTCATACACCCACAGATGCATTTTTGTCAGCAGTGGAGGGTGTGGGCTGTACTTCAGTGGTAAATATACATTTTGCAAAGCCTTTGTGGCTCACCCATCAGAAGGGGATTCAGCCAGACTGGCTCATCTTGATTTCAGGATTAGTGGCTAGGGGCTGTTTTGGGTTGTGTTGCCTCAGTCATCAGGCAAACAGCTAAGTTGCTAGGCTTGCAGTCAAGTATGGTGATGAAGATAAAGGTGAGTTAGAGAAGGAAAAAAAAGTTAGAAAGGAAGTAAGAATACTCAATTATGATGCAATTTCAACTTCCTGATGGAAAGATATCAAGAAAATTATAAGAATTCAAGGTACATAAATAGCCTTCCTTCAGTCACATTCACAATGCTATCAAAACTCAGACAAGAAAGCATACTTATACTATGTATAATTATTTCAGCGAACTTTCATTTCATCAGCTCTGGTGGTGGTTTTTCCATCAAAGTATACTTTTGTGACTTAGATGGGTTTTAGGAAATCCTAGGGCCAAAAACTAAATCATTCTGTGGCCAAAAGTCATTAGAGTGCTCCTTGGAAAATAGAAATAAAGTCTGTCACCAGGTCTATATGGGCATTTATGTGTTTAACATCATTCAGTATGTCAAGGAGAGTCACATGGTGGATAAAGGACCAGACTTGGAATTGGGATTTTCTGATTCTGCTCCTATCATATATTGACTTACCATGAAATGAGCAGTTCTTTACCTTCTAAGTGTCCTAGATAACTCTCTTAGAAGAGTTACTAATCCCCATTTGGGTGAATAAGTTTGCATACCAAGAGTTCACACTGATGAAATCACTTCTTGTTACAGCAATAAAGTAGAAGACTACATATATATGTATATATACACATATTTAAGTATAATACTCATCAACATATACATCCTCTATCATGTCAATATACATTCACATTTTGGTGCTGTTTATATAATATATTTATATATCTGTGGCATATTTATCAAAGGAAGGCTGGCTTATGGGGCTAGCCTAACTTACAGGGTAGACAGGCAACATTCCATCTGTACCTCTCTTTTTCAACGGTCATCCCAACAGCCATACTGAATTCCAGAAAGGAGTCAAAGTTAGGTCTACATGGCATCAGTCTTTAATAGCTTCCTATCAAATTTTTTTGTGGATTCCTCCCCTCCATGTTGGAACTCCACATATTCAAGACATTCTGAAGGTAAGAAACATGTTAGTGAAATGGTGTTTACAATTTTCACATCTGAAGATGGCATAGGAATGTTAGCACTTATATGGACGGTTGGGCCATGGTATTTATAGCAATTTTGCTTGGAAATCTAACATAGTGGGTTGAATGCTTAGAGGACATTCTTTATGAAAATGTGAGAATTTAACAAGCACTTATTAAGCACTCACTATATGCCAGGTATTATGATAACAAAGGAAAAAATGAACCAGATTTTTCTCTCAGTGAACTTTTAATTTTTTTTTTTTAGGGGGTAGAGAGAGGAAGAACGGTATGATGTAGACAATTAAATACAAAATATATACAAAGCAATTTGTGGAGAAAGCATTCATTCCTAGTATGAAGAACAGTTTTTTAAATGTAGAATAAGGGTTCTGGGGGACACAATAGAAAGGTAGTATAAAATGGGATGGGGACATGGGAGGGATAGGGCTGACATGGAGGGTATGAGGGAGAGGGAGTGGGACGTATTGACCTAGGTAGTTTATGACTTAGTAGTCACAGAATCAGGGATTTTGAGCTTAGCTATAGGACAAAAGATTATCATGTCCTCCATAGTGGTAATAATAATATTGATTTGATTGGCAAAACTTCTGTAAGATGTAGAAATTGGGGAAAGGGATGTATAGGTGGATTTTTTTGCTGACCATTTTCCATAGCAGACAATCTCTTTATGGTCCTATAACTGACTAAGGTATATAAGATAATCGATACAGCTGTGTCTATTCTTTGATGACAATATATTAATTACATTGCGACTTAGAAGGCTACATAGCATCTTCAGTGAAATCTGTAGTAATGTGAATGAACTAACCAACCACATGAGATAAAAACCAAATGAATGAAAAACACTTGTATATTTAGACACATGCAATTGGATTGGGTAGCCTGTTGAATTAATTTTTTACATATGCAAACTGGACCAGGCACTCTAGATAGACAATGAGCTGGGCCCTGAATTTAGTAGTACTTGTAGGAGATATGACTAGTACGTTTAAAAAATTATACTCTTTTCAATTATCTCAAACTATTTGCTACTGTAAAAGCCCAGCTCTTTAATAGCTTTATGAATTATGGTGTACCACTGTCCTGGAAGAATAAAAATTACAAGTAAGCCAAAAGAAAATGAAATGGCTACTGATATAAGAAGGCTACAAAATATTACTAACAATACCTTATTACATCTAAAAAGTGATGCAAAAGACATTGTCGGAGATATATGCCTGATGACCAAAAGAGGTAAACTAATCATGTAGTTAAGAATTTGACATTAGATGCACTATGCTGGAGTCCCCAAAATACTAATATTAAAAGAAAGCTTCCAGGTTTGTTACCTATGAAAGATTTAAAGAAAATATGGACAAGAAATCCAAGATGAGAAAGTGTGGAGAGAATATTATTGCTGATGAGATCACAGATCCATTGATGTATCTAAATGATTTCTCAACATTCTTCTAGCCCTGTTCCATCTTAACATCATACAACCATTGTTCCTTTATTTTTGTTCTCATTTTTCCCTCCCTCCTTCCCATTATTATTCTCTATATTTTGGGGGGACTTTGTTTTAAAAATATCCTTTCCAATGCCTTTCTTTTATATCTTTTACTGCAATCATCCCTAGTGTTTAAATGTTTCTACATGTAATAGAAAACAAAAGTAGAAATAAAAGGAAGTTCCTTAGGCAATTCGCAAACACTTTAAGAAGCACCTTTTGTTAAGAACATGAATTATGGAGGTATTGTTTCTCATCTCTTTTTTGCAGATAGAAAAACCTGAGATGTAGATAGACACATTCAATAAATGTTTGTTCAACACTTGTTCTATAAAGGTCCCTCTGGAAAGATGTCCCTAGGTGACAAAGTCAGTCATTGGTGGACCTGATCCAAGTTGACATGTCTCCAAACTGCCAAGGTTGGTAATTTTAAATGGAGGTAAAACCAATTTTGTCTTAATATTTTTCATGTGAAGTATCTTAAGTGCTTCCAAGTAACTGAGAAAGTCCAGGAAATAATGAATAGCTTTGAAGCCATATATGTACTTCTAGATCCTTTAAAGCAATGTGGGGTGAAATATGATATTTTTCCCCAAAATCTTTATATATGCCTAGGGTGTAGGATGCCATCCACAGCCCTCTTTATATAGGTATTACATAATTGTGCCCAGCCCTGGCCCCACCCAGCATCATAGACAAAAAAATATACCTAGTCTTGAGTTCACCCTTGATTTCCTGCATTGCAACTGCCCAGTTGTGGTAACTGGGGTCAAACAAGGTTCAACCTTTTATCTCTTAAGTGCTCTTATTCTATCAGGAAATCCATAGCTACCTCTATATCTTTGAGCCTTTATAAATGAAAGGCCATTCTGAGATCTTGATCTCAGTGTGTAAAGCAGAGAAAGATGAGAGGAAAATAAAAAGAATATGTTGGAAATTGTTCCTTTTTAGTTCATCATCATAACTGGGCTGCAAAATCCTATAGGAGGACCTGTGGAGTGGAGAATGAAGTAGGAGGGGTGCTAGAGTGGGCACAGAATAATTAGATGTGATATTTGTAGTTATGACCACATGAAAGAAATGAAAAATACATTTAAAGAGCAACATAAATAGGAAATCATATGCCCCAAACTGAGCACATAAGTACTGAAGAAGCACTAAATAAAGTCAACAGAACTTGATAGAATTAATCAAAAGTGACTTCTCAAAGCAGGTGAATTTTGCAAAAGAGAAAGGACATGGGATTGGCCAATAGGAAGTTGGGAAAATCATTCCAACAAGAAAGAGTGGTGTGTACAAAGGCATAAAAAAATGAATGAGCAGACCTGAATTAGGAGATAATCGATTTGGTTTAGCAGAAGTGAAGGGGGTATAGAGTAAGAGGACATAAAATAAATAAAATATTGAGGGACAACTGAGAGGATTAAATGTTAGTTAGGCTTATGAATTGGTATCTCCTGCAATAGGCAACAGAGAGCCAATGCAGGTCATTGAGGCAAGATAGAAAATGTAAAATATATTATCATAGGATCACTGTATTAGAATTGCAAAGGCCCTTAGAAATCATCTTATTGAAACCTCTCATTTTACAAATGATTAAGCTGAGAGGTTGCCTTGCCATGACTATGGTATGGCCATTGGGGGAGGGGTTACTGCAAGCAGGGCTATTGCCAAGTGTTAGTACTTTCAGCTGGGCTGCAGTTATAGTTGACAAGTATTTTTGAATATATAAAGGATGAATTAGAACAGGAAGAAACTGGAGGCAGGGAGAGCAGACAAAAACTATAAGAGAATGATGGCTATGGAAACAGAATTTTGGGGACAAATCAATTTGTTGTTCATTTCTTTTAGTTGCATGACTTTGTGACCCCACTTGGGATTTTCTTGGCAAAGATATTAGAGTGGTTTGCCATTTCCTTCTCTAGCTCATTTTACACATGAAGAAACGGAGGCCAAGAGGGTTAAATGATTTGCCTGGAGTCATATAGGTAGTGTCTGAGGCTGAATTTGAACTCAGGTCTTCCTGCCTCTAGGCCTGGCATTGGACCACCTACTTGCCAGTCATTCAATTGGCAAGAATTTATTAAATGCTTACTATGTGTCTAAGAATTGTGCTAAGGAATGGAAGTGAAAAAAAAAAAGCGAAAAATTGCCACTGCTACCAAAGAGCTGAAATCCTAATTCCAAAGAGGGAGACAAAGTACATAAGTAGATTTGTAGAAGATAAGTTCAGGGAAGATACAAGGTAACCTTTGAGGGAAGGTACTAACAATTGGGGAGATCTGGAAAAGACTCCTGCAGAAGTTGCATCCTGTCTTCCTAATTAAATAAAAACAAGATAGCATTTTTAAGTCTGTCCTGGGTGTGTAAAATCAATTCAGGATGGGAGTAAAGTACTTAAGTCAGTCAGAGCACATATTTGTGGATATCTTTTAGAAGTTAGGGTGGGAAGTATACTTTGTGAAATTTCTTTAGAGAAGTCTGAAATCTGTGGTCCAGTTTCTTCCAGGGCCTTCTTGGTCATAAGTTCATTTCTCACATCTTTTTATCCCTGCCTACAAAATTTGTGATATGTGCGTGTATATTTATATAAATTGATACCTATCTTAGAAATAAATTCCACACCTGTGTTTAAGACAACTTGAATGGAAATAATTTGTGGGGACTGTATCTTACTTAGATGACTAAATATTTTTTCTGACCCAAGTCAACTCTAACATGTATATGATCAAAGGGGGAGGAACACCCTCCCCCAATATTTAGTGTATTATATATAAAGCTAAAATCAGCCAGTTCTCTCAAAATGAGACATTTCCTTCTTTGTTCCCTTGTGTTGCTTCTTGAGACCAAAACTGATAGAATGTCTTCATTCAACAAAAGTTTATTACACTCTTACTATGTTGCAAAGCAAAGATAATTAATTTTATTAAGCAAGGCATTATGCTAGGGATTAAAAATGATATAGCAGTTGTTCTCAAGGGGTTTACTGATTGGGGATAATACATGCACACAAATAAGAATATTAATAAATGTACCATAAGAGCAGGAGAGAATCAAAGTGCTTTAAGAAATTTTAGGAAAGAAATAGCATTTTTATTTTGAGAGATGGGAGTAATCAGGGGAGTTGTCATCTGATGTGGTCTTTAAAGAAAGATTTCAACAGGCAGAAATGTGGAAGGGAGTATGTTCTGGATATATAATCAGAAGAAAGGATGAGATCAGGTAATATATTAAGTTATTTGTTTTGGTTGGAACAGTATGAGGGAATATAAATTGAAATAAAGATGGAAAAGTAGATTAGAGATTGTAGAAGGCCATTTTTATATATATGTATATATATATATATCAATCCTTACCTTCTGCCTTAGAATCAGTACTGTATAAATGGTTCTAAGGCAGAAGAGTGGTAAGGATTAGGCACTTGGGGCTAGATGACTTGCCCAGGGCATGTCCACTCTATGATGTGTCTGAGGCCAGATTTGAACCCAGGACTTCCCATCTCCAGTCCTGGTCTCAATCCACTGAGCCAACTAACTGCCTGTGAAGGCCATTTATATTTAATCTGATAGAAAGTAGGAAGCCACTGAAAGTTTTTCAGATCATTTTGGCAGCTATTTCAAGGATACACTGGAAAGGGAAGAAGCTGAGATGGAAACCAATTAGGAAGTTATTAAGTAGTCTGTCATGACTTGAAAACTAGACTATAGGCAATATGAAATTAATCATATAGAGGAAGAACTGACAGGATTTGGTAATTGTCCTGCAATTGGTTAACTATTTATTGAGTTAAGCAATGCTAGGAATTAAAAAAAAAAAACAACCAAAACTATAACCCCTCTTCTCAAGTGGTGTACTAAAGGATAATACATGTACACAAAAAAGGATAAAAAAGAAGTCTGGTCCAAGTGCTCTAAGACATTTTAGAGCAATAGCACTTATACCTTGGGGTGAGGGGGTAATCAGGAGATACTTTTCATCTAAGTTGGACCTTGAAGAAAGATAAAGATTTCAACAGGCAGAAATGTGGAAGGGAAAAGGAAAGGCAAGCATTTAGGAATATGAAACTCGGGTTCAAGGGAGAATTTTGGGGATAGATTTTACAATTAGCTGCATATAGATGGGAATTACAAGTTTGGGGAATAGATAAGATCACTAAGGGAGAGATTGTAGTGGGAGGCAAGAAAGCTGCTGAAGTCGGTAAAAGGTTCACCATTTTTTCCAGCTGCCTGCTCACTAGCAGCAGTGCCAACAAGATCAGAAACCATAGATCATGCCTTAGAGAATTTAATCCTTTTTTAAGCTCCTACAATGGTACCCTTCTCTCTTGATTTGGGGAGTCCTCCTGACTTGCCTCCTCCTGTCATCCTTTGCTTTACTACTCTACTCATCTTGTCAGTTGCCTTATCTTATATACTATCTTGTCTTATATGCCACCACCTCCCTCTTCTAATTTTAGAAATATATTTAAATCAATATCAATACTGCCATTGCTCCTGGAAACTGGGAAGGATTTGTTAATCTATCCCATGTCTACTGCAGGCACCTCCTGTATCTTTCCAAAGCAAAATATCCCTTCTAGATCACCATTCCTTTATATGTGTTGTTTCCCTCTTTTAGAATGTAAGCTTCTTGATAGAAGGGACAATCTTCACTCTGGTATTTGTACTCCCAATGCTTAGCACATAGTAAGCACTTAGCACTCTTTTTTCATTCATTCATTTATAGGGATCATTTATATTTAGAAGGAGGGGGAAGATGTACTATAGGAGGAAATCAAGAAATGGTCTCACTGGTAGGAGAAGGGAATTTCCCAGAAGACAAGGGAAAGAAAGCATCAAGAAAAAAGAACTGGCCAATAAAAGTCTTGCATAAAAGTGATGGAAAGTGAGAACTGTAAAAAGTTCTTTAATTTTGGTAATGAAGAGATTGTTGACAGAGAAAGACAGAGAAATCAGTGACAGGGATGAAGTCAACAAAGTTCAGGAATCTAAGAAAATAGTGACTAAGAATAAGGTGAAGATACTAGTGTAGCCTATTCTTTCCAGAAGTTTTAACAGTGAAAAAAGATGGGATATTTTCAGATGCTAGTTGTAGAACTGGGTCCCCCCACCTTTTTTTTAAAGAATGGGAAATTTAAATGTTTGTAGGCAGAAGGGAGGAAGAAAGGAGAGAAAGATGAAGCAATTAAGAAAAAGAGAGAGGATAAATAACTGGAACAGGGTCCTGGAGAGAAGATAAGTTTAAGTGGAAGGGTTAGCTTTGGTGAAGAAGGTGGCAAGCATTCTTTGGTTTTAGTAAGGAAAGTATTAGTTAATGGTGGTTGAGCAGATAAAGCTTAAAATATCTAGCCTAATTTAGTCAGTAAAGCAGAGTAGGGTTTCTGCCCAAGAAGCTTTTGGGGGATAATAAATCTGTACACAAACTAATATAGAACAAATGCATAAGAAAAGGTCCTAACAGGTAGCAGATGTATTTGGAAGAAGAAAAATTTGTAGATGGGAGGTGGTTTAAGAGAATAACTTTCATTTATAGATTGATTTATGGCTTATAAATTGCCTAGGGAAGACTTCTTGGAAATAAGTTGCCCTTTGCCCAATCTATTCCACAAAGTGGCCACCTTATAGACCTCAAGCACAGTTCTGACCATTTCAGTCCCCTGCCCAAGAAGCTCCAGAGGCTGTCTTTGTTACCCAGATAAAACAGAAACTCATGTTTGGATTTTAAAGGCCTTGGTCATTGGACTGGAACACCCACCTACCTTTCTTTACTTACTACATATTCCTATCTTTAAATGCATTGTTTGCCAGTCAAATTGATCCACTCATTGCTCTGCCTGCCAACCTCATGCCCATTTCTGAGCTTTTGCCCTTACCCAGAAAGCTCTATCTTCTCTGACTGTTAAGAATCTATCTTATCTGAACAAAGCTTGGTTGAAGTGCTCCAGAAAGCCTATCCAGATCGGCACCCTAGCCCTCTCCAATGACTTTTTATGCAATATTACACTACATAATAAGTTACAATAATGTGACCAGTCAATTCAATGAACCTCAGTTTCCTCATCTGCAAAATAAAAGGACAGGATGGTTCTAGATGGACTTTAAGGCATATTCCAGCTCTAAATCCACGATCCCATGACTACTTCCAGTAGAATGCAAGGTCTTTGGGCTGCTTAGTTTTATCTTAGTATCCCCAGGCTCTAGCAGACTGACGCAAAGGCTCTTAATAAGTGTTTTTAAGATAATGAACAAAAGACAACTGCCAGAAGTGGGAAAATTGGGTCCGGGATGAGGACCCCCGTCCTGGTGGTGGAGAAGATTCCACGTCGCTTCCTTGGGTTTGCCCCGGGCTGAGGCGTCACGAGCGAGGGCGGAGCCACGGCAGAATTTTCCTCCCAGTTTGTCATCACCTCAAGATTCCAAGAGGTTGATGAAGCCAAGAGGGGATTTTCCTGGCCGAATTTTCCCGAGACAAGGCCTCAGAATTTTGGCGAGGCTTTGGCTTAGAGGGGGAAAAAAATTCCCAAACTTGGATTTTTTTTTTTAACCTAAGTGACTACTTCTGAACCTTTACAGGACGCGTTGCTCACGTACTCTGCGCCCCCTGCCCGACAGGTGCACCGCCTCCCCCTAGGCTCCCTTCAGCGCCAGCCCCAGTCCCGGCCATCCCCCCCCTTACGTCGCGTCGTAGTCCTGGGCGTGCACGCCGCGGTGGGGGCGCGCTCGGCTCCGGAGCCGCGCACGCATGCCTCCCGCCGCCTCCACCTCCCTTTCCCTCCCTCCCTCCACCCCTCCCTCCACCCCCTCCCCTCCCCTCTCCTCCCCCTCCCCCTCCCCCTGAGTGCCGCCCGATCGCTCGCTCGTTCCCTCCCTCCCTCGGCCCCTCGCACTCACTCGGGCTGGGTCTCCCCCTCCCCCCGGCTCCCTCTCGGTCTCCTCAGGCGGTAGCCCGCGCTCTGTGGATGTGGCTGGCCGCCGTCGCCGCCGCCCCCCTCTCCCTAGCTCGCCGCCTGCCCTGTAGCCGCCGCCTGCGCTTCCTCGGCCCTCCTCCTCCTCCTCCCCTCCTCCTCCTCCTCCGCCGCCGTCTCAGCCTCTGCCTTGGCCGCCGCCTCCACAGCCTGGGCCCCGCCGCCGCGATGCCCGAGAAGAGGCCCTTCGAGCGGCTGCCGACCGACGTCTCCCCGATCAACTACAGTCTATGCCTCAAGCCCGACCTGCTGGACTTCACCTTCGAGGGCAAGCTGGAGGCCGCCGCCCAGGTAGCCCGGAGCCCCGGGATCGGTCCCCGGGACCGCGCGCGGGTCTGGGGGGCGTGCGTGGGCGTCTGAGTGGGATCGCGGGCAGTTAGGCCGAATCGCTGAGGGGGGGGGGTGTTGGAAGGGGGCAGGGGCCGCGCCCCGCCCCACCGGGCTGGGAGGCCCCGGAGGAGACCGGGCCCACCCTCTCCCTCTCCCTTCGACCTGCCCGGGATGGGGGTGGGGTGGGGGGTGGCGAGGCCCGGTGGAAATGAAGCAGTGGTAAAGGAATGGGGGAGGGGGGCCAGAAGCCTCGCGTCTCTCCTCCCTCCTCAAAAGAGAGCACACCTGTGTGGGTCTCCCCACTCCGCCCCTTCCGGGCTTTGCTGCATTATTCTTGAGAGGGTGGTTCAGGGAGGAAGAGGAGTTATTGGAAGGGTGTCTCTCCTTCCACCTTTCAGTCTGTCACTTTTCTCTCCTCCCTTGGGCTGGGGCTAGGACCGGGGACGATTAGAGGCGGAGGAGGCGGGAGAAGGTTAATCTCAGTCCGGTTTGTTGGCACATTCTCCCCGCCCTTGTTCTAAGGCCGGGAAGATGATCCTCCCCCTAGTGACAGTGCAGCAGTGACTTTGTTCCCCTCTCTCCCTCCTCCCCCTTCGAAGCTGGGGCACAACCCCTTCCCTCCTTTTCTTCACTTCCCTGAGCCCCACCACTCATGCTTACGGGCCTGTGAAGCAGGTGGATTTATTGCTACAGTGATAGTTACTAGGCAGTGCCTTCCCCTCCGTATAACAGTTAGTTTTAGCATACCACTGGTGAAAATATTCCATTCCTTACAATTATAGATATGAGTAAGTCATACTTTTTTTCCAGCAGCTGCATTATTTCAAGTATTTGCTCAAAAGCCTACACAAGTACCATTAGAGCTGTTTGATTTTAGAAGAATGAAATAGAATTTTGAACTATGAAGTGTTCAGAGACTGGCTTGTATCCTTCATATTCTTAAAAAAAGAAAAGAAAAGAAAAATTAGCAATAATAGAATTTTTGCACTTAAAAATGCTCTTTGAGCTTTTGTTCCTTTTTCTTTACTATAACCAAAGATAGAAAAATCAGTAGACCTCCTTTTAGAGGACAGAATTTATCAGTGAAATTAAAGAGATGTTAACTAGTCTTGGAATGTATGTTAGAAGCCCATTCAGTGAAGTTGGCAGACTTCTGTGACAGCTAAAAGGGCAAGATAATCGGTGAAAATTCTTCCAAGATGGTTGTTAAGCAGACGGAATATTTTTGATGTGCTACTGCGTCAAAAGGCAGAATTTACATTGTGAAAATAAGGTGACTTAAACATTTTCCATTTTTACAAATAAATGCGGAATGAGAAGATCTTGGTCTAAAATTAGGTTTTGGGAGTCTGGGTCTAATGATGGTTTGAGCAGAGTGATTTTTCTGCTGTTTGATATAGATTAGCAGGGGTAAGTGGGAGGGTTTGTAAACATTACAAGTCTTGTGACTTGGCCAAACCTGCAGGAAGATTGACCTAGTGATGAATGAACTTGTGTCATGGGAAAAGAATAATACTTTAAAATCTCAGTTTTTTCACCCTTTTTAAAAGTAGCAGAATTGCTGCTTTTTCAGAATCAAAGAAGAGATTTATGAGAAGTAAACAGAGAATTAGAAAACATATACAGGCAAAGACAATTTTAAATTTATTTCATCATTACAGTTTATCAAGGAATGAAAGAGAAGGATGTAGGGCTGGAAATTATCTTTGTGATGGAATACCTGGAGTAAATTCAGATTTATTTTTATGTTCTTGCTCTTCACAAGAGATGAGTGTTAAATGAAAGCCTATTTTGTAGTTGAGGGTCTACATATATGAATATATTGAAATATCTAGAAGAACTAGGTTTTTTAAAATAACATGTATTCATGCAGATCAGTGGTATATTAGATAAAAGGAAATAAAAATTATTTTTTTTAAACCATGAACAATTTTTTGAAGAAGCATTATCTTTTTTTTAAGTTGGGTTGAAAGAAGCACTAATTTTTTTAAAAAACTGGTTTGATGAAAGTAAGTGGCCAGATTGTTTCTTTGCTGGCATCTGATACCAGTTGTGGATGAGAGAGTAAAAGGAGGAATATGTAGCTGTTAAAAAAAAAGATGGATTTATTTAGTATGTAGACATAAAAGTATGTAGCAAGGTTTGTTGATAATCATATGAACTAAAGTAAACTTCCTCTTAATATGGGCATTTGAGTATAAACAAATTTAGTGTCTTTAAAAACCTAAATTGTAACCCATATGAATTTAATGACGTTAACTGGCAGAATATCATAAAAAGTATGCAAAATGTTCAGGTGCCTTAGTTGCAAAATCTTATGATAAGCCTAGAGTATTTGTACAGGTTACATATTAGAAACTTAGTGGATTTTTAACTTTGTTTTGGGTGTGGACCTGTGGGGGAGGTGAAGAAATTAGTGCATGTGGAGGTATTTAGACTTTTGCCTTTGATTTAAATTAGTTTATGTGACTCAGATTTTGAAAAAGTACTTCCTTGTATCTAGGGAAATAGACCATATTTTTTTTCTTACTGAATATTTTTTATGGCAAATGCATTTGGTAGTTATCTTAAGTAGTAAACTAAAGTGTATGTGGCTATATGTCCTAGTTATAAGCTTGTAATGGTGATTGGTCCAATACTTGGGCTTTTTCCTCTGATAAGATAGAGTATTAGCCTAAATCTTCAAGGCCAGGGATCAGGATATTCCAGCAAAAAAATTATATTGTTACTGAGAAGGTAGTTACAACTATAATAGTTATTTTGAAAGGAAAAACCTTTGGCTTCTGAATGGATATTGTAAAATCCATGTGGTGTGGTAGTTCCTTTTATAAAGCATTTTTACATTCCTTGAGCAATCATTTTTATGTTCTTTGTATCCCCACTTTTGGGGGGATAGGGATGGGAAATAGCTGTAATCCAACTGAATCATTAAAAGATATGAAGATATTAACTGGACTTATCTTTATTCTATCTTGTACTGACTTTAATACTTAATTTTCACTATTTTTTCTCTGAATATGTTATTGGGAAGAGTTCTAAAGTACAGTAAACTTATTATGGCAGTAACACTCTTTGAGCTAGCATCGTCAGGGAGGGAAATCAGTTTTCTAAATAACTGAAGCATATTCCCTTAGATATCAGAAATTTAAACTATTTTGAATGGAGATATTTATGAATTGTATACCTCTACCACCTTAAAGAATATGAAATATAATAGCATCATTATTATTCAAGGTGAATGTAAACAGGTACTGTACTGTTCTATATAATGCAATTCCTTTAAATGATATTCCCTCAAATTCCATCATAGTATATAGATTTAGAACTGAAAAGGACTTTAGAGACAATTTAATCTGACTTATTTTATAGATCAAACTGATTCCCAATGAGGGGAATTTCACAAGGTCATATAGCAAACAAGTAGCAAAGCTGGTACTGAAACTCGAGTCCTTCAAAATCCTGTGTTTTTACTGTACCATTAGCCCGAGATTGCTTCAGACTACTGATGTGTGTATAAAGCTATTTGCCCCTAGAGTAAGTGGCCCCTGCCTGAAAAGTTTTTCATAGCCTTGTGCCTTTTGAAATGTTTTTCCTACATTGTCCTCCTTCATCCTTACTTGTTGATGTTCTTCTGTGTGCCTTTTGTCTGCCAAAGTGTCTTCCAAGTTGTGCTATCTAAGGAGCTGTGGACTGGGAAATCAGATGTAGCATAAGATTAGAACTAAAATGAGCAAAAAGATTCTGAAGGAGAAACTGAGGCATCTTTTGTGGCTTAGGTATTATGTGTCATGCATTTTAGATGTTTAAAGGCCTTTTTTGCTTTCTTTCTGATTTTCATGATAGTCTTCATAGTTCAGATTCCTGAACAAGAGAAGAATTTATTGTAGTAAGTTATTGACTGTTTATTATACTTAGCACTCTGAAGTTTTCTCCGTATATTTGAGTTTCATTAGTCTCTTTATACTTATTCTAGAGCAAGTCCTATGGTTATAATATAAATCATTTTTGGCCTGCAAGTTGGATAGGAGTCTTCTGAATTATAATCGATACAAAAATCAGTTTTTAAGGCCTATTTAGAACATTCAAACTTGAGCAAATACTTATTTGTATGATCTGTTCTTTGTTGGCATTTATTACATTTTGGTGTTAGAAAACTTGGCCCATGTTTATGTTCACAAATCATCTTCTCATGGTTGCCTTGAGAAATTTCACTACTGCTTCACAGACCCAGATTATTAAAAATTTTATATGCACTTGATGAAACTCAAGTATCTTGTTAATATGAGTGAATCAGACTTTACAATGATTGGTATTTAGAAAGTCACAACTGGAGTTTTCTTTTATTGACATCTCTGGGCTTCAGTAGAGACTGCTGGTTCATACTATAGCTAGCAAACACCTTGTATATTTCTGAATGATTCTGATAAAAACTTATTCAGAAAAACATGAACTGCTACAGATTGTAGTCTTTCTAGGCATAGGAAACCTCCTTTGTAAAATTGTTACCAAGGGTCAAGCTGTCTCCTTAGCTTAGTCATTACTGAGTGTTAGTTCATTTGAAGTGAATTCTGTATCTGACAACCTGGTAGGGTTAAGAACAAAGAAAGGATACATCAACATTCTACTATTTAGAGGAATCAAATTAAAAAGTTGAAAAGGAGCCTATCATTAAAATAGTTTATGGCTAATTTTAATAATATTTGCTTTAAACTGAAGTTAGGGATCTTGGATCAAGAAACTACCTTAATACAGCAATATTAAAATTCTTTTGAACTACTTATCAGTTTAGTTGATGGTGGAACAATGCTACAGCTAGAGTATTGGCGAATATGCTCTTTCTGCTGAGAGAAGTCATTAGTGAGCGCTCAGTTGTATCAAATCAGTGATGGTGTTTGGAAAGTACCAACTTGGAATTGGTTGGTTTCATATAACTTTGTAATTGTCTCTGGTGCTTCTTTTAATTATATATATTTATATACCATTTTACAGTATCCATTTTATGGGTTCTATGGATATTTTTCTTTTGAAATAATTTTTCTTAATTTACTTATTTCTTTAAAACATTTTAAGAACATTCAAGTATTCCTAACCAAGGTTAATCTGTACCTGTTAGCTTCTTATAAAATAGCTTCCATGAGAAGTATCTACCAAGAATAATAAAAGTACTCCAATATGCTATATTATTTTCTGATCTGGTATCATTATTGAGCAGTATTTAGTTATAAAATGTTGAGTGATGATCAGAATAGTATCTTTATGCTTGTAATCCATTAGTGTTTGTTATAAAGTCTCCTCAGCTCTTAAAGATTGAGATTTGAATATTGAATTTTATAATGATAAACAGTTTTGAACTCTGGGTGAAGCATTTAAAAAATATTTTTGTGAGTCCTTTTCACCCTTCCTACACTGACAAATGCTCTTGAAAAAATAGTAACAGCACAGCAGTTTCATTTGTTAGTGTGAACAGGTGGTTTACCTTAAATACATTAGAAATTTATGTCCAACTAAAAGTTGTAGAGTATCATTTCTAAGATATGCACATACTTTACTTCATAATTGTAACAGTGGTAAAATGCTGAATGTAATTTGACATAGCCATTTTAAAACTGGAGAGTAAGGACTATTTTGAAGCTAGTAGATTAACTGCTTAGCTACCATTAAGTCCACTCTAGATGTTGACAGAATGAAAATATGGTTGCCTAGATAAGGAGTAAAACTCGTAACTGAGCTACTGTAATTGTTCTATTAACATAAACTTCAAACTCAGCAAAAGATCACTATACACTTAGCCTATTCAAGGAATGGTCTAATCACTACTTCATTTACTTGGGCTTCTTTAATTGCAAAATAAGCCAGTACAATAGCTGGCAATTTATAAATAGTGAGTCCTCTTAGTCCAAATAACCATTTGTGACATAATGGACTCGATGCTATTTGGGGATATTTTTCTGAAATGAGTTAAGGGGACAAATATTGCTGTTTTTAACGTTACTGAATATATATTGGTGTTAAGGCTTAACACCATAATTTTAATGATTTGTTCAAGGAAATTTCTGACTAAAAATTAGGCATTATTTTAAAGTATAACTTTTCTTTGTCTTCTATTTTTTAGTGATATAATTGTCCTCCTATCAGAGACATCATGTGTTGTAGGTAGAGTTGTGGACTTGGAATGAGGAAGTATTGGATTCAAATTCTACCTAGATACTCACTAGCCCTGTAATACAGGGCAAGTAATTGAAAATCTTTGTAGGCTCAATTTTTTTCTCCTTCAAGAGGGAATGAGAGACGTATTAAGGTTCAAATGAGGTACATAAAGCACTTTGCAAACTTTAAAGCATTATATAATTTTAAGTTATGATATTACATGTAAATTTCTTACATGTATATAATTAGTGATAGGTGACCAGTTTTCTTTGTCTAGAAATCATTACTTGTTGCAATTTCATTTAGGATACTATATGCACTCTTCTTGTTCTATTGCCATTCAAATGTTTGAGCCTTCTCATTTGAATGAATATTGTATTTATTTAGTATTACAAAATAAGTTTGTGTTTAATCAAAATTTGGTGAGGATTGCTTTCTTTACTTGACTTATTTGGAAGATGTACAAATTCTTAAGAATTCTTAAATATTGATGTTCCTGTAGCCATTAGTAGATTTGACATGTTTAATGATTTATGCTAATTGGCTCAGATATCTTATTTTTATCTCTATCAAAACCTGCTTTTAAATGAATGTTTGGGATAAACAAGAATCTTATGAGAAATCAGTAGAATTTATGACATTGTTGATTCTTATTTCCTAGGTGAGGCAGGCCACCAATCAAATTGTGATGAATTGTGCTGACATTGATATTATCACAGCTTCCTATGCACCAGAGGGAGATGAAGGTAAGAACCATTTTCTGCTTTGGCTTATTACACAAAGGTAATGCTATAAATGTTTGTTGTTTTAGAATGTAAATGTCTTTGTATGAGAATTCCTTAGATGTGGAATGTTGGACATTTTAATACCATGCTGTGTACTGAGAATAATAAATACAGTAATGGATGATGGAAATGGAACAGTTCTAAACCTACTTCTTACACTGAATTCTTTTGTGGCCCTGGGCAAATCATTGAACTTAGATTTCAGTTTTCATGAATGAAAAATGGAAACTACTGTATAGTCAAGCCTATTAAACTTAAAAGTCCTGAAGAGGGTTTAACATAAAATATGCAATATAGTAATTTATTAGTTACTTAGTTCTAGTTCATTTGTAGTTTTCTTAGTAGTTCTTTTTTTTTTTTGGTAGTTCTTGAACTATAGCTTTAAACTAAGGTTTTGAAACTTATTGAATAAAGGAACAAAGGTGATGTAGAAATGGCTGAAGGGTACTTTAAATAGAGGGGGTCTATTTAAAATAAATATAATTCATGCTGTAGGAAACCTATATATTGATATCTTTCAAATGATTGGAAGAGTAATTATAAAATAAATTATAGTAACTAGTTGAGGGCTGAAATCTTAATCTATACCAACTGCCATGTAAAAATCACAAGGTTGGCATGAAGTTAGAGAATTCCAGTAAAATTACTTTTAACTTAGGGTCATTTATTTAGAACTGGAAAAAAAAAACAGAAACAAGAAATGCTTCTCATTTTTACAAGTCAAGGGAGACTATATAGGTTAAGTGACTTGCCCAAGGTCACGTAGTTAAAAGGAGGAAAGTAAGGATCCCCACCCAGTTCCTGTGACTGAAGACAAAGTTTGCTATCTAAAACTTTGCTGCTTCCCATGACATCTTGAATCTTACAGTTAACATGCTATTTCCTGATAAGAAGCTATTGAATGTATTATAAGAATTAGGGATTTGACTTTTAAGTATTTGCAGTAATATTCTTTGCTCTCTTCCATCTCAACCTGCTCAGGGAAACATTTAAGACAATTTAAGACCCAAAAGTATCTCTGTGATGTTTATTTTCTAAATTATTTGGCTCATAGGAAAGAAGCAAAATGTAAATGGCAGATTTCCATATTAACATCTCTAAACACTTAGTTAAATATGATTACAAATGGGATAAAAGTGCTATGTTTTTAGGTTTAGAGGAAACAGACCCTTTAAATGGATTTGAATAACTTCCAGCTTTGTTTGGAATGACTTATTAAATCAAAGAATGATTATTTAATTTTTCTAACTGTGAAGAAAAATGGAAACATCTTAGCCAGCCATACCAAGAAGCCTTCTTCCTTGCTGTGAACTAAACACACTTGAATTAATTGGAAGGATGCCAAAGAAATTTTAAGTAGTTCACAATCTTAGGTAGATGTGGAAGAAAAGTAAAACAGTACTAGTGAATAGTCCTATAGCTGGCATGGTGTTTATATTGTGTTTGATTTTTAGCTAGAGTGTTTGAAAATTATCCTGAAAATGCCTAGAAAGAAGTCAGGATCTCCAAGTTTTGAATGTGCATACATTCAGAGTTAGTGTTCAACTTGATTATGATTTCTAACCCAAGGAAGTAGTGGTGGGTGTGTTAAGGGGGCAGAGAGAAATGAAAACTGTTATAAGGAAATAGAGAAGACTGTGGGAAAAATACTAGGAAGACATTAATTTTTTTTTAGTTCAAGTTCCCTTTTCCCTCCAAACCAGGCAAGAGTATATTTCTTGCCCCCTATCTCCTATAGCTTCTAATATTCAGTGCTTTAAAGGGATGAGGGACTCCCAGACTATATTCAAGAGTCTGTCAGAATTCACATCTTCAAACTATTAGGTGCTAGCAGGTTATACTAGCCTTTTATTTTGAAGTATGGGTGGAGACATTTGAACAATTGAAAGTGATTTTTTAAAACTTCATTTGCTTTATTATTAGCATTATTATTTAGTAATTATACATAAAATGTGTACCTCGTTATTATTCTTAGTAATAAGGTTAGCTTTACATGTTTCAGGTAACTGTATACTTGCTATTCAGTCATGGTGGTCATGATCATTTGAAGTTTCTCCATAAACTAGTAGTAGAACTTGCTAAATATGATTCCCAAGATTCCAGTATTAGAGATTAGTGTTAATATAAACATTTGTGGGAAGAAATAGGAGACATCAATCTTGTACCATCTAAAAGAACTTTTCAATACAAATTTTAACTTCCCAGAAAAGCTGATTCATTTGTAGGAAGGACTAACTTTTGATGCAGTAAGATAAAAATGATGATAATTTTAAGACATTAAACTATTACTATATATTTAACGTTCTTTTTGAGTTTCATTAATGGAAAAAGGTCTCGTGCAGTGAATGCTGTAGTAATCTAGGAAGACCTCTTGGCCTGTGTCTCTTCAAACTAAGACACTTGTCCTTAAATAGAAATAGTTTGTTTTAAAAACATATTTGGGATCTTAACTTTGTAATATTTTAAAATAACAAATCAGTAAGAAAAACGGCTGAAAACTGTTTTTTTACTGTTCTGCACTTCAAGGGTTGGTGAAATCACTAGCACTTAAACCAGTGCAAGGAATGCACCTCCCTACACAGTGCAGGGATTAGTATTGTCATCAGCTCCCGCAAGAGAAATACGAAACTCTTGAGTGCCTGAACTCAGGTCCTGACAGGTAAAGAGTCTTTTAATTTATCCTTAATAGATGGCTTGGACATAACCTAGAAAATGATCGTTTCAGTCTGTACTATTTTTTCTTCTGCTTATACTGTGAGAACTTTGTAGAATTATTTGTTTAAGAACATTTTCATATAAAGTTCCAATACATAAGTTTTCATATTCAGTGAAGTCACATGGAAAATGTGTTTTAACAGATTTTTTTTGAAGAGTGTGTATGTGTGAGTGAGTGTGATACTGCCCCAAAAGGCAGTGATTTCAAAATCAAACTGATAAATTTACCCAAAGATTGCCTGATTCATCTTCAGTAGATTGTACTTTTTGAGTTGCAAATTAGATAAACTTTCAGTTGTTTGTCTTTACTAATAGCATTGTAGAAATGTATGGTGCTAGGGGCAGCTGGGTAGCTCAGTGGATTGAGAGCCAGGCCTAGAGATGGGAGGTCCTAGGTTCAAATCTGACCTCAGACACTTCCCAGCTGTGTGACCCTGGGCAAGTCACTTGACCCCCATTGCCTAACCCTTACCACTCTTCTGCCTTGGAGCCAATACACAGTATTGACTTCAAGACAGAAGGTAAGGGTTTAAAAAAAAAAAGAAATGTATGGTGCTTATCAGAACATTTATTTGGTTAGGGTATTAGTAATGTAGTAGTACAAGATCGATAAATGTGAATAAAATTAATTTCCAGCTTTGTATAAATATTTAAAAGCAAGATAATTGGCAAAAAATAACCATAAAGGGATGGAAATTTTGTGAAGTACTTTAGAAAACTACCTAAAAAGTAGAAGGAATTCAAAGATAGTTTCAATTCTTTGCTTTTGGGGTACCAAATAATTTTTTTTCAAACTTTCAATATTTTATTTTTTCCAAATTACATGTAAAGATTTTTAACATTAGTTTTCTAAAATTTTACTTTCCAAATTTCTCTTCCTCCCTTTCTTACCTCCTTCCTCCCCAAGATGATAAAGCATTTTGAAATAGATTATACATGTGATTTCATGCAAAATATTTCCATGCTGAACATGTTGTAGAAGAAAACACATATCAAAAACAAACCACAAAGAAAATAAAATGAAAAATAGTATGGTTTGATCTGCATTCTGACCCTGGAGGTTGGTAGTGTTTTTCATCATAAGTCCTTTGGGATTGTCTTGGATCCATTGTATTGCTGGAATTAGCCAAGTCATTCACAGTTTATCATCCCATAGTATTGCTGTTACTCTACAATGTTGTCCTGGTTTTGCTCACTTTGAATCAGTTCATGTAAATCTTTCCAGGTTTTTCCAAAATCATCCTTATTTTTTTCTTATAGCACAATAGTATTCCATTACAATCATATTACTACAATTTGTTTAGCCATTTCCCAGTTAATGAATGTTTCCTTACTTTCCTATTCTCTGCCATCTCAAGAATAGCTGCTATAAATATTTTTATACAAATAGTCCCTTTTCCCTGTTGATCTCTGGTATATACACTTAGTAATGGCATTATTACATTAAGGGGAATGAGCAGTTTTATAGCCCCTTGGGCGTAGTTCCAAAATTGTTGTCCAGAATGATTGGATCATTCCATAGCTCTACCAACAATACATTTAATGTCCCTATTTTGCCTTATCCCCACTGACACTTATCATTTTTTTTTCCTGTCATATTAGCCATTTTGATAAGTGTGAGGTGTGTACCAAAGAATTTCAGTGATGGGTAGGACCTTTGGCTCGTTTTCTGAATATCCATTAGTATATGGAATTAAACTAAGCTTTTTGCATAGATGTATGGTATAATAGAAAACTGAATTGAAGGCCTTGTCTTAAAAAAAAACCCCAAAAAAACTACATAGTGTAAAGGTACCAAAATAAAGATCCTTGTCGGTGGCATAACTCATGAATACCATAATTGGCATAGTGCTCACAAAAGTTGGATAAGTTATTATTTGATTTTTTTTTATTTTTGATTTTGATAGTTTTTGATTATTGGCACTATAACAAGATGGACCTTTATTCATTTTATCTTAGACTCAGTGTTTCTCAGTATATGCTTTTGTGGGAAATGGCACATATAGCATAAAGCCCATTTTATGTGGCATTATTTTGAAGAGTAGTGTTATATAAAAACTACTAAATGTGTTTGACTTAGTTGAGCAACCAAATATTTTTCTAATTTTCACATAATTTCAGAGGATCCAGTTTTATGGATTCAATACCCCCAGTTATTTTTTTGTTTGCATTTTAAATTAAATGTTTTATTTACGTCAACGTTGAACATCAGTGTAACCAGTTTTAACTTTCTCAGTAACTTTTTATAACAATGAGCAAACATAAAGTACCCTCTCAATGTCAGACACTGAGATAGGATGTGGGGATATAAGGACGAATGTAAAAGACTTTAAATGCCAAAGAGAGGCTTAAATCTAAATGTTTAGGCTAGTGCCTTAGTGGACAATTCATTCAGAAAATACTTAATTATTTGCCACTAAGGAGTTTACAATCTATAGATAAACATAAAGTATGCTCAAAAGTTTGTATTCATTTTGTATGTATTTTAACAAAGTAAATTTTTTGGTGGGGGAGGGGGGATGGCATTAGAGGGGAATCAGAAAAGGCCTCATTTTAAAGGGTAGAGAGCATTTGAGTTGAACTTCAAAGGAAAATAAAGGATCTATATTTAATTTGAAAGTATAGAATTTGTTTAAGCTGCAAATCTTAAAAATTTTGATTTCAAGAATTAATGCTTGGTCCTGATTATTCAGGCATTTATAGTCTCACTTATCTTTTGAGTTTTATCTCATATTGCTTCATAAAATTTGTTCAGTCAGATTGGACCTGTTTCATCTACCTGTTGTCTCTATGTCTTTCCCTGTGACTGAAATGTACACCCTTATCACTCATTCTCTGTTGAAGTTCCTCCTGTTCTTCAAACCCATTATTTTATATGAAGGTTGTCTATTGGCTCCCATCTCATGTATAAAATTGATAAATTTCATTGTACTTCGCTTTTCATTACCTTGATTCATAATTGTTTATACCTGACTTTCCTCTCCTTTTAGATTGTAAGTTCTAAGAGAGCAAGGTTGTGTGTGTGTGTGTGTGTGTGTGTGTATTTTTATTTAATTTTACTATTTTTTTTTAACCTCAACTTCCTTACACTTAATTAAGTGTTTTCTGAATGAATTGTCTACTAAAGCACTACTCTAAATATTTAAATTTAAATCTCTAGGATAAAATACCAAACTACTCTTTGACACTTAAAAGCCTTTTACAATTGCTTCTGGACTGCCTAGGTCAGGGTTATTTATTATATGTTCTGTTCCTGTGTGTGCCCTCTTGCCAAAATGGTCTGCTGCTTCTTACACAGTATTCCATCACCTACTTGTACATGTGTTTGTACAAGCTACTTCTCACACCTGGAAGGTATTTGTTACTTCCTCACTTCTGCCTCTGGGGGCTTCCTGCAAAGCTAAGCACAAATGTTGTCTTCTCCATAACACTATACCTGCTATTCCAGATAAAGTGTCATTTCTTCTTCATCCAAATAATTTTGGATTTACCTTGTAGAAAATTTGCATTTACTTTTGTGTGTACATGTTGGTTCCCTCAATAGAATGTAAGCCCTTTGAGAGCAATGCCTGTGACATAGGTCCCTAATCAAAACTTGTTGATTGAAGTATGATGTAAAAAAAAAAAACAAATGAACAATTACTTGGTTGTCCCATTGACAGTGGGTTAGAAGAAACTCATTGTGACATAAATAGAAAGATGGGTGGTGGTTGGCACATTTAATTTAACTGTGTTAAAGAAATGACTACCCTTGAAGCAAATATTAATAATAAATGATTTATTTGATATTGTGGTATTCTGAGGGTTTCATTAAAGTTTAGCTCTGAGAACACTTTAAAAAGCAATTTAAGAAGTGATTTTAAAAAACACAGTTTGATGACTATTAGGCATTCTTTTTTTAGATACTAGTTTTCTAAAAAAAGAAAAAAGAAACTATCTTTTCTACCTTTCTAGTGACATACACATTTTTTTATGCAGTCTTGTAGAGTATTTTATGGAGCCCTATGTAACGTTTTTGAAATTGATTCAATGTGTTAATATTAGAACTTACAAGTTAGAATCACTAATGAACATATATTCATCCAAATATTGAACATTTTGAATCCCTTCAGAAGCACAGGGATGACTTTGTGGCAAATATACTTATTATCCTATTTTGAAGGAAAGATCAAAATGAGACTATCTCAAATGGTGACCTTGTTGCCATTGTACATTTTTCTCTTTACAGTTGCTTAGACCAGATTTATAACCTTAGTTTGTTAACTAGTGGTTCATAGTAGATATTGCTAAACTTACCAATATTAATAAACTGGCAAAAGTGCGCCATCATCATGAAGTTGTTGAGCCTTATCTGGAAGGTCCAAAGCTTCTTGGATATTTTGAAAGTTATAACCTCTACAATAATTTAATTGATGGGAGGAGGGAATAAACAATGGATTTTTTCCTCCCTGGTTAACTGGCTGTTACCTATTTCAATCATATTTCTTCCTTTAATGATTTCATTATTTTGCTGGATTGCTGGAAAGACAATTGATATTTGGAAATGCTCATATATTTTAGTTTTGTTTTATGATTCAGTCTTATTTAATCAGAATTCTAAAACCTGATTTCTTTAAACATTTATTGATATCTCCTCTTATAATTGGTCAAAAAAAATCTTAGTACACCCTAGTTCTCATTTCCTAAGCAATATTTTGCAAACCATTGCTCAACCTACCAATTTAAAGTTATACTTTGATTCCTCCAAATTCTCTTATGTAGCCTGAAGTTAGTGTTTCTTTTATGGACTTTTTGGCATTTTGAGGAATGCTTACTTATGCTTAACCATATCCTTAGCAGAGATAATTTGTAGAGTCAGAAAACATTTCTGAAGTATGCTATATATGTATGATGCTATATGGTAAATGCTTTGTATATAAAAGCCAATCTCTATAGATTGCTGCCTATAAGAACCCCAATGTTCAATATAAAGATAAGAAGGTATTCTGTCCAAATCAAAGAATAGCTTTACATCTATTTTTAAAAATAACTCATTAATTGTTCTAATTCTTGAAGATAAAGACATGATCAGTTTTAAAATTTTGTACATTATTGAAAGAGCATGGAATGATGGAAAAGTACATTGTGTTTGTAGTCAGAATCTAAATTCTTGTCCTGGCTCTGCTAATTTAATTAGAAGTTGTGCAACCTTGGTCTTTAAACTTTCTGATTTTCAGTTTTCTCTTGATGAGATTTAAATAAGGTTAAAATATATGTAAAGTGTTTTGTAAATCTGTTTAATGTTATATAAATGTGACTTATTAATGTTAATTCTAGAGGTGTCAGGTTCACAATATTTTCTTTTGTTGATGAGAAAGCAAAGTTGATTGTTCAATATCAGCTGAGAAAAGAATTTTAAAGTTTCTAATTTGTAGTTTGTTTAGATTTCTAAGTTCCTTATATACATAAAATGCACGTTAGCTTCTATATAAAAGTATGTTCATTTGCAAGTAAGCACACCATTTTGGATTGTTAAATGATTTAAGAAAACTAGAATAAAACTCCAGCCTAAATAAATGGGAAGTAATTTTAAGCTTTTAATGTCTTATCTCTACCTTTTAAAGCCATCAAAGTTTTTAGACTCTTTAATATCTGATCACAGGTGGCTCCTAATGGATCTTTTTTTTTGTTTGTTTGTTTGTTTAGAGCAAATTGAGAGTAACTGGACATTGCGTTTCTGATTACCTTCTTTCAAAATGTGTCAGCATTAGTTTAATATGATCCTAGTTGGGTTTCAGACCTGAAATGCATAGTTTTCTAGTGGTCAAGTAAACATATGTTGGATAAAATAAGTAAGGAAGTTGAAGAAATTTTGAATTATATATTTCACAGAGATTTTTGAAAAATTAAATAAATACTGCTCTTTTAAAAATAGTAATTTGCTTTTGTTGATTTTTTTTGTTTTCATTTGTGGAATGTGGTAGGTATTTTCCCTTTTTTTGAAATTCTCTCCCCCAAACAAACACTAGCCATGTCTAACATCCAAATAAATTCTAACTGTAGCCCACCACTTCATTATCAAGTCCTATGGAGTCAAATTGGTCAGTCCATTGATCTGAATTCTGATATATTTAGTGAGTTTTTTTCCCTTTGCATTATGACCATATTGTATATTTTTTCCCTTTGATTTATCTTAGTTGTGTAACAATTTGTACAATTCTCAAGTTTCTCTGTATTCCTCCTATTCCTTTGTTACAGTACAATATATTTCACTATGAGTCACAGTATTAAGTCTATTTCCTAATTAATGCACTTACTTTGTTTCTAATTTTTGCTACCACAATATTTTCATATATGGAACCTTTTTTTTTTTTAATTTTATTTAGTCAATTTAGAACATTATTTTTTGGTTAAAAGAATCCTATTCTTTCCCTCCCTCCCCTTCCCCCCCCCCCCATAGCCAATATGCAATTCCACATTTATCTTTGATCAGAACCTATTTCCATGTTGTTGGTGTTTTCACCAGGATGTTCATTTAGAGTCTATGTCCCCAATCAATATACCCCTTGACCCATGTAATCAAGCAGTTGTTTTTCTTCTGTATTTCTGCTCCCGCAGTTTTTTCTCTGGATGTGGATAGTGTCCTTTCTCACAGATCCCTCCGAGTTGTTCAGGATCACTGCATTGCCACTAATGGAGAAGTCCATTACATTTGATTGTACCACAGTGTATCAGTCTTTGTGTATAATGTTCTCCTGGTTCTGCTCCTCTCACTCTGCGTCAGCTCCTGGAGGTTGTTCCAGTTCACATGGAATTCCTCCAGTTTATTATTCCTTTGAGCACAATAGTATTCCATCAACAACATATACCCCAATTTGTTCAACCATTCTCCAATTGTATATGGAACCTTTTAAAAAAAGTTTTAAAATCGTTTTTAACTAAAGATATTTTTGTTCCCTCACATCTTTTAAAACCATAAAGTTTTTCAACCCTGAATATCTGATCACAGGTGACTCCAAGTGGATCTTTTTTTATTTTGTTTAGAGCAAATTGGCAATAACTGAACATTGGTGTTTCTGTTTTCACAAAGTAGTTTTTTGAAAAATTAACTGAATACTGCTCTTTTCAAGAAAGTAATTTGCTTTCATTGATTTTTGTTTTCATTTGTGGGATGTGGTAGGTATTCTCCCTTTTTTCAAAATACTCATCACCCTCTCATGTGGGAGAACAGACCTCTTGTAACAAATATATTTTTTATATAACATATATAATGAAGCAAAACAACATTCTACACTAACCATGTCCAGAAATAGGTCTTATTTTGCATTTTGAGTCCATTACTTCTCTTTCATGAGGTATGAATAACATTGTTTATCATTGGTTTTCTGTAATCATCCTTGATCATTCCATTGATCAGACTTAAGTCTTTCAAAGTTGTTTGTTTTTATAGTGTTGTTATTGAATGAATTATTTTTCTACTTTTTCTTCACTCTCTTCAGTTTGTACAAGTCTTCCCAGGTTTCTCTGAAGTCTTTTTCTTAGTCATGTCTTAACAGCATAGTAGTTTTCCCTAACATTTATATAACCGAATTTGTTTAGCCATTTCCTAATTGAGGGGAACCTCCTTATTTTCCAGTTCTTTATCACCACAAAAAAACTGTTACAAATATTTTTGTGCATGAATTTTTTTCCTTCTCTGATTTATGTATTTGGAGAATATACCTAGTAGTATTGTCACAGGAGCAAAGGGTTTGCTGTACAACTTAATGGCTTTGAGGTGAAGAAATACAAATTGTTTTCTAGAATGATTGTACCAATTCACCATTGCACCAATAAAGCATTAATGTGTCTTATTTTCTCCCAGCTTGTCTAACTAACATTTGTCATTTTTCCTTTTTGTCATCTTTGCCAATCTAATGGTGTAAGATAGAACCTCAGAGTTGCTTTAATTTATTATTTTTTTTAATTACTAGTGATTTGGAACATTTTAAATTTGGATTTTTTCCTTTGAGAACTTTCTGGTTATATCTTTTGACAATTTCTGGGAAATGTCTCATTCTAATAAGTTTGAATCAGTTATGTTGATCTTTAGTTAAGGCCTTTATGAGAGAAACTTGCTGAAACGTACTTTTACAAAAGCCTAGTTAATTATTTCCCTTCTATTTTTAGCTGAATTGGTTTTGTTGGGTTTTTTGTTTGTTTTTGTTTTTTGCAAAAACTTAATTTTTTGTCATCAAAAAAAGACAATTTTTATCTAACTGCTGTGGTCCTTTCTGTCCCTGGTTTGATCATCAACTTTATAGACATTAAACTATCCTAGAACTTTAGGATTGTAAATACAATAAATGAAACAATCCCTCTTCAGAAGGAGTTTATAGCTAATGAAGAATATATCAAAGACATATATAAGTATGCGTAGTATAAATATAAATACAATAAAAATAACTATGTAACGGGTCTTTTGTGTGGGAAGGCACTCATAATTGAGGATTTTAGGAAAGGCTTTACATGGAAGGTGTTCCTTTAGATAGGTTTGAAGGAAAGAGGATTCTATAAAGCAGAAGTGTGGTTGGATGGGGGTCCAAGTGACTGTATTCTCTTTCATATGCTAACATGGAAGATACTCAGAACTATGGTTAGGGGGGAAATATTTTGTAAAATGTCATTTGCCCTTCTCCCTGCCATTCTATTCAGGCAGAGAGATTTTACAAATCATAATATTCTCATTTCTGATGCCATGCTAGGTAACTGGCATCCTATTCAGGTATTCTTGAGGTGTTGTTATTCTCTTTTCCTGTCTGCTGTAAGGTCCTCTAGCCCTGCCTCTCAGTCCACTGAACCATCTAGTTGTCCCCTCCATTCCATTTCTAGTGGCTTCCATTTTTTTTGATAAATCATATCACACTTTAACTTAAAAGCATTTTGATTCTGTTTGCATATAAGTAAAATACATGCGCACTTGATATGAGCTTTTGGAAAACGTTGAGATGATAAATGGAGTGAAGAAGACCAAGTTCTCAGATGAAACAAATTATTTCTCAAGTTTAACTACAGTCAAACCTTAGTGAATTTGAGGGGGTTTTAAAAATTCAGTTTGAGGAAAATGAAGAAATTTAAAAGAAAACAATGTAGTATAGGATTTAATTTAAAGGAAAAAAGTTAACTGTTAAATATAGCTGCCTTTTATATAATTTACATTGATTTCTTCAGTTGTTATTGAACATCTTGTGGATGGATCCCTAGTCAAAAAAGTATGATTGAAATTTGGTTTAGCATAAAACAGGAAAGGAGCCTAATAATATTTCTAGGGAGATACTCAATAGGAAATTAAAAAGGAGGAGGGATTTTTCTGGTTATCATTAAGTTAATTAGAGTCTTGTGCCTTCTGGTTAACTGAGATTTTGTTTTCTGTCTCAGTGGTGCTTTCACTGCTAATTTTCTACATTAAGAGAATTCTGTTTGGAGTTAGTTGAACCCAGGACTAACTACCAAAGAAACAACATTTAGTATTTAGTCATTGCTACTAGTAAGTTTAGAATATATTCAAATTTGAATCCAAAAAAGAACAAAATGAAAATACATCCTTTTTGACTTTGCTTTGCCACAATAAGTTAATATCCTTATGATTTTTTGTATAGCTGAAATAATATAATGTAAAAGTGCTAATGGTGTGTTAGGGCTTGTGAAATTTCATTCAGGAATAAACAAAATGTTTGGAATAAACCATAATAAAAAGAAGGAAGTTATAGTCAACATGAAAATCTAGTTTGGAAGGGTTGATAATCTAGTTTTTCTGGAGTTCCTCTGACAGCTTTTCATTTATGATAAAACAGTTATGTTGTGTTTAATAAGTTAGAGCTTTTTTGGTACAAATAGCATAGAAAGTGAATACTATGTATAGGTTATAATTGTCTGTTATTCCATTATAAAATGTTTTAAATCAACATTTGCATTTCATCAACCTCAATTGCCCCTTTTCTGTTAGACACTGTAAAATTAAAATAGTAATAACAGAGTATGTTAGGTATCTGTCTTTAACAAGAAAACTAATGGTTTTCCAAGAGTCCCTGTAATAAGTATTTTTTTTTGCTTTCTTATTTGTTTTGCTTATTTTTCCAACTTTTAAAGCAAAGTTTTGATTATTAGGTTTTATGAATCTTTAGAAAGTAACTGTCAGAATAGTGAATGTTCCTTGGTTAACATCCACAAATGATTGCTATATTTTGTAGGATGTAAATGTATGGAGGTTACTTTATTTAAAAAGATTACTATTCTGTTGTAGATGTCTCTTTAATTTATTGAAATTTTGAAGCTTGTTTCTTGGATGAGTGAATGTTAGCATTTTTCACTATCTTTGATCTTATGTATGTTTCCCCCAGGAGCTAACTAGTGCTCTATCATACCTTTGCCAGAAAGGAACATTTATAAACAGTAGGTGTTTTTTCCTTCCTTTAAGTGCCAAGCATGATACTCACCTTGAGAACAAGGATTAATTTGGAGCTAATCTCTAGTTTAAAAAAATTTTTTATCAAAGTTCATTGTAATTTAAATCAGCAGTTTCATAAATAATGTAATGTCCAAATGTTGGGTTACTATTAAATATCCAGGAGTCTACTTTTGGGGAATTTTTAAGTAGAAGAAGATTTTGACTTATCTAAAACTAAAATCTAGGAAGCTCTAAAGGATCATTACATTAAAAACATTTCTTTCAGATTCTTGCTTAGGTATGGTTTCTGTAAAATAAAGAATGAATTGGATTAGTCTCATTAAAAAAAAAAATCATAATTGACCCTATGTAGGATGTTATATAGAATGGTAAGTTTAGAGTCTGAGAATCTATAAAATTCAAAGGGGGTTGTACTCAGTGACCTCTCATGATGTGTAATAATGTCTCTTATAGCTCTAAATTTATGATCTGATGGTCTGGATTAAAATTCTGACTTTACCACTTTTTTACCTGTATTAGTTTGGGCAAGTCATTTCCTCATTTGCAAAATGAAGGTGGTGTTTCTAGTGCTTACCTCTGTTAATTATTTCTTATTTGCCCTCTATATAGCTTGTTTTTACATAGTTGCTTGCATTTCTCATTAGACTCTGACCTCTTGAGAGCAGGTTTTGACTTGTAAGGGGGAAAAGGGTTAATTACATAAAAAGGTTGGACTGGATTGTATTTAAAATAGGGCCTCTAGGAATTTAATTTATTCCAAAGAGATTTATTTACAAAACATAGAATGAATGAAGTAAGAAAATCAGAGAGAGGTTAGGGTAAGATATCTAGCCTAAGCACTAAGTAATTTACTCCTGGCTCAAAACCAGGCAGGGGAGTTTTAGTTTAATTTTTAACTGGAGAGGCCTTGGCCCTTATAGCCAAGAACTTGGGGATACAGGGAGCCTCTCTCAAGAGGATAGGTCTCTCCTGAGGCTAGTCTCTTCAGAAAATATCCAAGAAAGGAGTCAGCTCTTTTCACTCACCATATGTCAGTCCAAAGGAAGAGATTAAGAACAACTTAAGGGGGCAGCTGGGTAGCTCAGTGGATTGAGAGCCAGTCCTAGAGACGGGAAGTCCTAGGTTCAAATCTGGCCTCAGCCACTTCCCAGCTGTGTGATCCTGGGCAAGTCACTTGACCCCCATTGCCTAGCCCTTACCACTCTTCTGCCTTGGAGCCAATACACAGTATTGACTCCAAGACGGAAGGTAAGGGTTTAAAAAAAAAAGAACAACTTCACCAGGAACAGGATCTCAGGTCCAGTCAGCAGATTCTTTTTCAGCTGAAGATCTCAGATGATTCTCCCATGAATCTCAGAAGATTCTCTCTCTACAGGAAATTATAACTTGCTTTTAAAAAGACACTTTCTTTTACATCACTTCCTGTGCCTTTCCCTAATTTTACATCTACCAATCACAGGGGCAGTCAGTGTAATTCTGATTCATTACCTACTATTGCACATGTGGATCACAGACCTCCCACACTCAAGTGTGACTAGGGTGTTTACACCTTTGGTGATTAAATCTAAAAATGGGCAGATATTCCCCCACTCAACTTTTAAGTAGGGTGTTTACACTTTTGGTGATTAAATCTAAAAATAGGCAGGGGTTACAGTTTAATCTTCACAATCAAGAGAGAATTAATTAATTTCATTTTCACAATCAGGGGAGTTAAATTTAATTTTCACAATTAATTTCCCCCCTGATGATTGTTGGGAGACTAGTCTCCCCATTGATCATTTAATATAATTATCCTAAATCACTTCTAAAAATTTCTACCTACAGATGTATATAATATTTCACCTTCTAAGAGGAAACTATAATAGTTAGAGATGAGGGTAATAGAAGAGAGAGAAAGCAGAGCCAATGTTTTGTTAGGTGCATTTACAAAATGCCAATTAGGGGGCAGTCCCCTTTGGCATAAAAGTGTACATTTACAATAAATGTCCAACTCCCTTTAGTTCAATCAATTGCACCCAAAAGTTCATTCTGGATCTTCTTGATGCAGTGTAGATTTCTTCAGTTATCTTTCTTGAAACAGTTCATCCTCTGGATTCAAGGAGTTAACAAGCTTCTTTTTCTGAAATTTTTTCTCAGACAAAATTTTAAATCTTGGAATTTTTATAAAACTACAATGCAATCCTCCCTGAAGAGAGTTTTTACCAACACCTGGATCAACTCATGATATATGGTTGAGTTATGGGGTATCAAAAGAAAACCAAAAACAGAAAAAGAAACAGAAAAATTAAACTTTGGGAGAAATAAAAAATCAATCAAGATATAAAAAACTATATATATATATATATATAAAATTTCTGAATAAAACAAAAATAAATTCGTAACAGGCCTTTGCATTAGGGTCCAATTAAAGTAAATTTTTGTCCCACAAATCTGTAAGAAAAAAAGCAGTAATATTGTATTTTACCCATTATAAGTTAGGGTTATAGGAAGTTGCCATACTATGAGAGAGGAAAAAAGGACTAGATTTTTGTGTAAAAGGGAAGGGTCATTCCCTGGTCTGATTTTCCCTCATTTCTCAGGGATAGGGGAGCCCTAACAGCCCATTCTTAGGTATATTGATAGAAAGTATTTTACAAGGAGTGTGGTTCAAGGAGTCCTGTGTCTTAACATGTCAAGCGCCGCACCCTCGAGTCTCACACTAGGTTTAAGTCCTTTCGTATTGGCATAGAAGTTCATCAATCCTCCTTGGATTGGTTTCTTTTCTTTTCTTCTTTTTTTTTTTGGCACTATTCAGGTTAAATCTGTGCTTCTATGGCACTATGTAGATAAAGTCTGTGCTCCTTTTTTGATCCCATTTCCTAGAATCAGACACAAACATTAATCACAATCCCAAAATATTTATCAATAAATGACAGGTTTCCATAATCTAAAGCTTTTTGGGTATACATTTATATGCTAAGCAAATGGACATCTTAGCTTACTCTATTGCAAAAATCAAAAATAGAGGAAAATCTCAATACTGGTGACATGTGCTTCAAATGCAAAAAATGAGAGAAAAAATACTGTATAGAACAAATAAAGTGCAACAAAATAGTACATCAATAGGGAACTCTTATTATAATGATCAAATACAATCATAATAGGTATTACCAACCTTTAAGATAACATGGGGCTCTTCAATATGGGGGGGGGAGTGAATAGGGACAATGGGCAGTAAGATATTGGGGCCTGGAAAATCAAAGGTTGTATACTCTGGTTCCTATACACCCTTCTCCCCACACCTTCATAATTTTTGAGAAGTCCCTTGCTGCCCTTCCCCCCACGTCCTCCCAGACATTAGCACCCTTATTATTTTTTGAATGAGCTCCACTTAAGTTATATTGTTGAGGGGGTCATTTTGTTTGAGTTATCATTTTCCCAATTTCTATTCCTAGACTTGTTATATCATTCCTAAAATTTTGATTCCTATAGTCATTATTTTAGTTATTTCTATCATTCCTAAAGTTGTGATTCCTATAATCGTTATTATAGTCTTTAGTCGAGGCGTTGCCGTAAAGGCAGGACCATAAGGGTTAAGCCTCCTCTTCTCTCTCTTTGGGCTGCATAGTCAGGGTCGTGAGTTGAACTGTGTACGACCTGCCCAGCTGTGTGCTCAAGGTTGGAGTAGCATCAGAGGGAGGACTGATATGGTTTGTGAGAAAGAAACTGTAAGGTTGGAGTAGCCAGCAGAGGACTGATAAGGGTTGTGAGAAATTGTGAGAGTCCGTGGGAAAGTTGCTTCTCTGTCTTTGTTTGGAATCCTCTCGGTTCTTCCCTGTGCCTGGCAGGTAACGTCATGAATTCCTATGAATTTGACCAATTATTGGTTCCTGCTGTTGCTGGGCGGTAACATCATATCTTCCTGTGGTCTTAACCTATGTATTGCTTTGTTTGAACTCAATAAAGGGTCGTTATGCTTTTTCATATAGCGTCCATTCGTCACTCTGTATGTTTATTACCCCAGGCAAGGTCACGAAAGGTTGGCCACCTTTTTGATGAGCCTTGCAGTTTGGCGCCCGAACAGGGACATAAATGCCGTTCGTAACCCCGATTCCTTTGCTGGTCAAAGGATGATGCAGAGTGACGGGCTTTGTGGCAATATCTTGGATTGGGTAAGCAGAGCAAATTTGGGACAGAGCCAAGAGAGATCCGTCTTTACGGGTTTCCTCTGTTCTATAATCTTTTCTATCTCCTTTCTTTGTTTTGTGGGTTATTTCTCAGGAGGTATGGGAAACTCAGTTCCTGTCATTTTACAGGATGGGGGGGTGGCAAGCTGAGCACCTTATTCAAGCTACCTTAACGGCACATGGAGTTAAAGTGCAGAAAAAGATGTTAAAGAAATTCGTGGGCTATGTAAGACAATTAGCACCATGGTTCCCTGAAGGAGAGATTATATCTAGTTTGGAATGGGAACATGTAGGATCAAAGTTTGGTTCTGAGAGGGAAACTCCACCCCCGGATTATGCAGTTATTTTCAATGTCATAAAGTCATGTATTGAGGATCCAGAAGCTAATAAGAAAATGCAAGCTGTTTTACAAACAGAGAGGAAGAGGAGGCTTAACCCTTAAGGTTCTGCCTTTACGGCAATGCCTCGACTACACTTTTCTATAGTTATTATTTCTGTAGTTATTAAACTGCATATTATTTTTGATTGCCTTGAATAAATTTCTACAATCCATCATTTTGTGGCCCTTTTTCTCACAGAAGTGGCAGGTAATGGAGCGATAGTTAGATTCTTGGAGAGGGGCAAGTGCCATTGGTTGAGTATCATACCTATTTCCTGTTAATCAATCCTATCTCTTAAATATTTCAATTCATTCCAGATTGTTTCCATGAAATCATTAGTCTTAACTATAAGTCTCTTCCTGTTTTTCTTTGTTTCCTTTTGAAATGTATACAGCAGTTTTTCTCAATTTGTTAAGATCCATCTCAGGCCACCTTGGGCAATGAGTCTTAAAATAATTCCTGATCACTTTGCAAGAGTTACTGACAAAGTGTCTTCTAATTTGTCTTATGTCATTTTTTTTTGAAGGGTCAAAGTCTAGGTGCCAACCCCCAAACTCAATGAGCCTATCCATGAATCTGGAGGGTGTCTCATCATCTGATTGCTTAAGTTTTTCAAATTTTGTCCATTGTTTTCAGAGCAATCTCTCATTGCAGCTAGAATGGCCTCCCTACAACGATATAATTGTTTTTTGCCTTTCTTTGTATTCCTTAGAGCTTAGCATAGTGCCTGCCACATAACGGCACTTAAATATTTTTTGACTGCTTGGCCATTTTTCTTTCAAGGTGAATCACCTTGAAACACAACCCCAGTGTTGTACTAAGCTGAATTAACCTGACCAATTTCCTTGAACGTATTTCTCAACATGGCCCATTCTATTTCAACTAACCTCCTAGTGAGAAATCACTATTTTGAAAAACTTTGTGGAAATGAGCCTCTTATCTCTTCATAAAGAAAGATCTCTGCAATATATAGGAAAACTGAATTTTATCCCAAGTAAACTGTATTTTTAAAGCTCATGTAGGATTGACCTCTATAGCAAGGAGCATAACTTTTCTTGTTGTATCTTTGACCCACTAAAATTGTGGTGATTTAATTCAGTCCCTTTGATGTGTATGTATGAGAGAAGTTGTAGCATAGAAAGGGTAAGATAGACATGGTATTTCTCAAATATGTCAGATAAACTGGAGGAATGCCTTTATTAATTATGCTTTTTCTTCTACTTCTCTCAAATTTATGATTTAGCTTAGAATTTGAAATCTTTATCTTACAGAGGCAAAAGCCTAAATTGTTCCATGTCTTGATGTTTAAAACTGGCTAATATATGTATAATAATGCTTTTAATGATAAAAACATTATTTGCTAAATTATCTAAGATTATATTGTATTTAGTTTTAATGGAAATTTAGTTTTGATACAGGCTATTGTCAGAACTAAGTTCTTAATTTTAAAATTGTTACTTTTTTTGTTTCAGAAATACATGCCACAGGATTTAACTATCAGAATGAAGATGAAAAAGTTACATTATCTTTTCCTAGTACACTCCAAACAGGTAAGCAATATAGTAGTTTGTAGATAAATTCTGGGATATAAAGATTATTTAAAATTCTTAATTATCTTGATTTTAAAATATTTTATTTGGATTACCATCTGGAAAATAGAGTTTTTAATTGTCATCCAATAATATATGTGTGATCACATAGGTATATACTTACAAGCATTCATTTTTTAATTACATTATGACTCATTCATTTTAGTAAATTAAATATTATGGCAAATCTTTTGGAAGATTCAGATTTATTAAAACTGGAGAAAAGTACTCCATTCTGTTTTAAGTGGGTCATCTTGTGTAATTCACTATAGTATTCAAAAACCATGAAAGTCAAAATCATGTTTTTAAAAATAATTCCAGAGATGTTTTATTTTAATTTCTAGTTGATCTTCACTAGATCCTTCTATTTGATCACCGTTTTTAACTTTTTGTGTACCAGATCATTAATAAATCTATGTGGTGGTTAAATAAAGGAGGTCTGCAGTTTAAAGCAGCCCTATAGGGAATGCTTTTTATGAGGCAGGAATTTTTTTTTTAATGGAAACGGTCTATTCTAGAATTTATCTACATTTTGTCAGTTCAGATGGTCAGATTTTCTTAAAGCAGTTAACACTTAGAAGACAGGATATTGACTATTATCACTAAAGCGGTATCTTCCAACAGTAAAGAATTTATTTTAAATTTATGCCATTCTTACTCTGTGCTAGTGGGATTCTATTTAATATTATATTTATATTCATGCATTTTAAGTGAATTTTTAATTCTGATGAGTAATTTTTTTCTACTAAGTTGTGCTCTAGCCATCTAAAGTTAAAATTATTTTAACTTTGTGTGTCTTGTCTACAAAGTTTCTAGTAATATATAATGGGTAGTAGACTTCCTATCTATAATAATAGTAGCTAAAGTTCACATAGTTTTTAGTTTTATTCATGTTAGTTCAGCAAGATCTGATAATTGTGATTTTGGTCAAATGAAAATATAACTACCCCCAAAAAGGTGAAATAAAATTTTATGCCAGTCTTATTCTATCCCATTTTGTCCAATAATTAAGAGATATGGTATTTACCTTATTACAGTTATAGTCTGTATTTAGTATGGAATACTAGGATTCTATACTAGAAAAGAAACTTAGAAATTCAGTAGTCTATTTTTTATAGTCAAGTCAGTAATCATTTAAGTACCTGCTTTATTCTTGGTGCAAGGGCAGCCCTTCTTTTCAAGGAGGTCCGAGTCTACTGGGAGAAAAAATAATGAAAACAACTATATACAAACAAGATATAGCTGGGATAAAATGGAGATAATCAGCAGAGGGAAAACACTAGCATTATGGAGGATTGAGAAAGGCTTGGAGAAGGTGGGATTTTAGCTAGGGTTTGAAAAAAAGAATCCAAGGGAAGCTGAGGAGATGGAAAAGGGAAAAAAGTTCCAGGTATATGGGGCAACCAGAGAAAATGCCCACCTATTATGACCCTGGGCAAATCACTAAACTTCAGTTGCCTAGCCCATGTTGCTGAACCTATGGCATGCATGCTGGAGGGGCCTGCTCCCTCCCCCCTCTCCAAATGGGCCTAAGAACATTTCTCACATGACCCACCCCTCTGCCCAGTGTTTCCTCCCTCCCCTCTCTGGGGTAAGGCGGTGGGGGGAGGGGGAGAGTGGGGGGAGCTCACGTGTAGTGTGAGGGTTGCAGTTTGGGCACTCATTCTAAAAGGTTCTCTATCACTGGCCTAGCCCATTCCACTCTTCTGCCTTGGAACCCATACTTAGTATTGATTTTTTTTTAAACCCTTACCTTCTGTCTTGGAATCAATACTGTGTATTGGCTCCAAGGCAGAAGAGTGGTAAGGGCTGGGCAATGGGGGTCAAGTGACTTGCCCAGGGTCACACAGCTGGGAAGTGTCTGAGGCCAGATTTGAAGCTAGGACCTCCCATCTCTAGGCCTGGCTCTCAATCCACTGAGCTACCCAGCTGCCCCCTTAGTATTGATCTCTAAGACAGAAGGTAAGGATATTTTTTAAAAAGAAAGAAAATACCCAGGTAAGAGACAGAATATCCATTGGATTGCAGAAAATATGGTGGGATGAATCAAGTGTTGGGGACCAAAAAGATAATGAAACTGAGACTATGAGGGTGATATTGCAGTCCTTGCTTCCTGTCATCATTTTCATAGTTATTAGTTGTAGGAATTTGAGCATTGAGTCACCATGTTTCTTATTTTCTCTTAATAAAAGAAGAGATAGGACTAGATTCTGACAATCAGGGGAAACTGTTACTAAGATACCCTATTTGGCATTTCTGTGTTGTCCATTTAAATCTGACCTTAGATACTTATAAACCAGCTGTCTGGAGCTATATAGTGAATTACCAAGTGGTCTGTATTTTATTCATTAAAAGACAATGTATCTGTATCCTCTCCTTAAACTTGTTTAAGGTCCAAGTAGGAGTCCAAAGTGAAATACTTGATGGGTAGAAACTTATGTTGCTGCTTAACCTGTACCAGGCCTATGGATAATTTCCAGGGCTGTTGTCTTCTTTCAAGAGCACCAAATTCATTTTAAGAGAAACAGAATTTTTGCTTTTAATTGATTTAAAGCCACTTGATGTACTCTTTATTTTGAAATTCTCTTCTGTTAGATTGCATGTATCCTTTGCTGAAGAAAAGTGAATTGTAACAGTTTTCACAAGTGGCTTTTCTTCAATAATAGCATGAATTTTTCAACATATCATAGGTGGGCATTAGTAATCCTTTTATTTTACCTTATTAAACCACTAATCATTGTGCAAACTAGTTAATTTGCAGAGTTAGTTAAAAGTTAATTGCAGTTGAGCAAAAATAATTTTTGAAGCTGCCACCATCAGGAATGCTGCTGGTTGCCTATAGCCTCTGTAATACTTAACAACCTTAGTATTGGTGGTTAGTGTCCTGTGGAGTGGTGGTTTTTTGTTGTTTTTTTTTTGTTTGTTTGTTTTTAACCCTTGCTTTCCATCTTGGAATTAATACTGTGTCTTGGTTTCAAGGCAGAAGAGTGGTACATACTAGGCAATGGGGGTTAAGTGACTTGCCCAGGGTCACACAGCTAGGAAGTGGCTGAGGCCAGATTTGAAGTCAGGACCCCCCCCCCCCATCTTTGGGCCTGGCTGGAGTGGCTTTTTGTGGTGAAATACTAGTAGCTGTTCAAATTTAGAACTATTTTAAGCCCTTCTCTTAAAAATGTTTTTTAATTAATTTTAAAAATTCCTTAAGATGCAAGATAATTTAAAGAATTAGTGACCTTTGATCTTGATTTTCTTTCATGTTTATATGCCAAGTTGACCATTTTTTTGTCCCAGGACAAAAATGTCCCATTTTTTCTTTAAGGCATGAGAAAGCACATAGACGTAGATTTTTAAAAAAATTTTTGTTGTCTCTTCATTTCCTGTTAACAAAATGGCATGTGAGGTGTGTTTATAAGGCATTATGATCAGTTTTAAGACACATGCCAGAATATGTATGTTAAAATAGGTCACTTTCAGTGCCCTTGGAAAGCTATATACATTTCAGTAATGCTAATAATATTCAAATTATTTTTAGAACTCTTCTTTTAAAACCAATTTCAAAACCAACTTAGAAGCCCAACTAGAAAAATAAGTTATTGTTTATAGTCACCTTGTTTTTTTGTCCAGAGCATTTTGCGCAGTTTGATCAGTTACCTTATTTGTCCCTAGAGTCTTTGGCACTGTCAAATTAAAGAAGTTGCATGCCATCTGATTTGCCACTCATCTTAAGCAAAGCCCACTGAGCTATTCCATCTGGCTTTCAGTTGAAACCTGTTGTATACAATATGAGTTCCTTGAGAGTAAGGACTGTCTTCTTTTATTTGTATTCCTAGAACTTTGTACATAGTAAGCATTTAATACATGCTTTTTTGTTCATTTATTAATTCATGATTGACTGACATATATAACCTTTAGATTCTGAAGTTCTGAAAGGGTCATTCCAAAATATTCTGAATAATTGCAATATAATTAGACTATGTGTCTTCCAATGTGACTGATTGAAAGGTGATAGTCTTTTTCTGGATATATAAATTCTGTTGTGTTGTTTTTTTTTTAATCTTGAAAATTTTTTATTTAATTAGTTAATTTAAAATATTTTTCCATGGTTACAAGATTCATGATCTTTCCCTCCCCTCCTCTCACCCCCCTCCCATAGCCAGTATACAATTCCACTGGGTTTTACATGTATCATTGATCAAGACCTATTTCCATATTATTGATATTTGCACCAGGGTGATCATTTAGAGTCTACATCCCTAATTGGTGTGTTTCTTTATAGTCATATTCCTCGTTAAATTTATGAATCTTCAAAGCAGTAGGCTTAGGTCATTTAATGGATTAATAATAAAGTTTTCATTTTTCTTTGTGTAACCGGGTTTGTGAAATGTAGGTGACAGTTCTGTGGTTGTTGACTTCTAGTGATTTTAAATTTAGGTCTTTAACCCTTAGAAGCAGTTGGAATCTGTTTACTCTGAAAGTTAGGTTCTGATGAACTGATTGTGCTGACCTAGGACAGAATGAAATCTTCTAGTTTATGCTATATTTTTATCTGTTGCATTACTCATAGATTAAGAGTATGTAAGTATTTGCCATTTGAAAACTTATATAAGGTTTATTTTATTGACATCGTTTGGACCAGTCCTTGGTTTTTCGTTTTTCTTCTTTTTTTTTTTAACCCTTACCTTCCGGCAGAAGAGTGGTAAGGGCTAGTCAATGGGAGTCAAGTGACTTGCCCAGGATCACACAGCTGGGAAGTGTCTGAGGCCAGATTTGAGGCTAGGACCTCCCATCTCTAGGCCTGGCTCTCAATCCACTGTGCTACCCAGCTGCCTCCCTTGGTTTTTCTTGAAGGTGTTATAGTGTTATATTACTATGGTGTCAAGATGAAGAACCATTTGTCCTTTTTGGAGTGTTTACAGAGTTTTCTTAGGAATTTATTATTTATTATTGACAGTTTCTTAAATTTTATTTTTGTATTTTAACAATTTAACAAACATCAGCAGACACAAGCATTCTAATATAAAAAGGCTACTTCCCCAAAATGCAGTTTTCTTCCATTATATAATCATGATTTAATTTATATATACACACACACACACAAAAACACAAACATACATATAAGATTTTTCGGTATGTGTTTGTCAGAGTGGATTTATGTCCCATCACTAAAATACTGACTCTATGGCCCTCGGCAAAAATTACTAGCCCTTCCAGTGCCTTAGAAATTATCAAAGACTATAAATTGCAAAGAAGTTGCCAATTGGTAATGGTTCAGGGAGTTTCTAGTGTCAGTGAAATTACCAGTCCAGTCTCCTTTTCACTATCCTGCATGAAATTTTAAAACATTTTCCATTGCTATCAAGACTTGAGGGACAACTAGGTAGAGTGCCAGGCCTGGAGATAGGAGGTCCTGAATTCAAATATGGCCTTGGATACTTCCTGGCAACATGACCAGGGGCAAGTCACTTGACTCCGGTTGCTTAGCCCTTACTGCTTTTCTGCCTTGGAACTGATACTTAGTATCAGTTCAAAGAAAGATTTTTTTAAAAAGTCTCTTTCATTAGTCTTCTAAAGTCCTGATTGGTCAACTTCTTTGATCAGAGTTCCAAATTTTTTCAGTTATTTTCCTTTACGTTATGGTAGACATTATGTAACTTGTTATCCTGGTTCTGCTTATTTGAGTTGGCATCAGTTCATTTAGAAATCTAATATGGTTCTCTTAGTTCTTGATATTTATCATTTCCTGTGTTGCAGTAATATTCCTTTATATTTATATATCACAGTTTGCCTACCCATTCCTATTTTGGCAATTTTAGAAGATAGTTAATGAAGTTATATGATTATATGAGCTTACTTGTATTAAAAAAGATCTGATACTTTGTTTTTGTAACAGGATAATATAGTTATCTCTCCAAAAAGGTGAAATAGATTTTTTTAAACAGTTACTAAAGTTCATTTTAGAATTATTTCCAGCACCTTAATTTTATCTACAATTCTTGTTATCTTTTTGTTTTTAAGGCAAACATTTGAAATAAGGATAATCATTTTAAGTTGTGCCAACAAAATAGAACTGCTTTGCAAAGTTGGCAATTTTATATTTAATTGCATGATAGTAGTTTTCATTTGTCTTCTGTCACAGGTACAGGAACGTTAAAGATAGACTTTGTTGGAGAGTTAAATGATAAAATGAAAGGTTTCTATAGAAGTAAATACACCACTCCTTCTGGAGAGGTGCGTTATGCTGCTGTTACACAGTTTGAGGTATGTACTGTTTTCCCTACTACTTTAATTTTTTAAATATTAGTATTTAAAGTAAAGTTCATTACATTATTTAACATACCTATTTGAAGCCAGATGATATTGACCTCGCCTGTATTTGTGGTGAAGATTTCCAGAGTCTTTGTCTAATCTTCAGTAAAATAATTATAATGGTGATCAAATCTTCACTTGTGTCCCCAAAGTCTCAGCCCAGTTTTAACTTTAAAACTGGGCTGAGACTTTTGGGACATCATGTACAGCTACATTTATAAGGAACAAAAACAGACAGATACTTGAACTTGATGTCTGTTTGGATTGATTGTAGAAATAGAACTCTTCATAATCAAATGCATTCTTTTGCTGTTTGAAAACAGTGGTAATTTCCTACTAAAACTAGACCACCTAAAGAATAAAGATTATTTCCTGTATAATGGGGAATGTTATTTAGAGCTTAATTACTTAGAGATTTTGACTTTATCTGCCAAATTCCTACTCTGTTTTCTTTTGAGAAAGATTTGGTTGTTGATTTTTTTAAAAAAATACATATTTTAGCTTTTTTTCCTTTTTTTTGTCAAAAGGGAATATTATTTTTGGAAACTAATAGAGCTGAGTAGTACATTCATTTTTATTCAGCGAAAATATATAACTCATAACATTTCTATTCCCATTAAACTATTCCTAGAGAGTTTAGACGATATAATTACTATTTTAATATATAGTCTATGCTATAATAATAGTTTGTAAAATTCCCATTAAACAATGAAGCACATTGGGATATCTAGAATTGAGTTCTAAGGACCAGATAAGTTGAGGAGAACTTCTCCAGTATAAAACCATAACTGTTCTGCATTTCAAATGGTCTTTTTTATTCCTTAGCTCCATAACTAATTTGCCTTTTTTTTTTAATAAGGGAGTTGACTTTTCTTCTTGTCCTATCCTAACCTTATATAGTTAGTTTTATATTTTATTACATGCTTTCTTTTATGGGGTGAACATTATTGGTTAAAGCTATTTGTAGTAAGCTAAAAGTAAATTCTGAAATTTTTGTGCTGAAAAGCAGAATTGTAATTTAAACTCTTACTATACTATTTATTATCAAGACTTTTAATAGGTGATAGCTAACAGAAAATCCAATGTTTTATGATTTCTTTATGAAATTTCCTATTTTGCTCATTTAGAAATTATAATTTTTTTCTTTTCTTAAGGCTACTGATGCCCGGAGGGCTTTTCCTTGCTGGGATGAACCTGCTATCAAAGCAACATTTGACATCTCATTGGTTGTCCCTAAGGACAGAGTAGCTTTATCAAACATGGTGTGTATGGGTAAATAAATAGTAGTTTGGAATTTTTGCAACAAAGCTATCAGAAATTTGATTTACTGGTTTAGCTTTTTCTTAAGTGCTTTCATAAAACTTACTGTCCATACTCTTTTGAAAGAAATGACCTCTTAGAGTATAGTCAAAAGCAAATAGCTAAGCAAGAATCTAGTTAAAACAGTAGTTTTCACTACATAGTGAGGGAAAGGAGTTTGACATTTTCTCAGTAAGCTGTAAAATTTATGTTTCTGTCATTGGAAGTGTATTGGTAGTAAAACATTTTAGAATTGAATTTTTATATAGCCAAGGCTAACCTTACTTATAAGAAAAGCAACAGTCTACCTATATTGTGGTTTTTAAAGGACTCCCTTGGCCAGTGACATTACAAGTAGGTAGAGTTGGAGGCAGTCATGATATGATTCCAGTAACACTGGAAAGACACTACTGCTCAGAAGCTTCCAAATTGACTTCTCCCACCCTGACTGGTGTTCCAAGTGTCCAGAGTTCCACAATTTTGTTCCTTTGTACTTTGTCAACTAATTAAAAGGCAAACATTCCAGGAAAGATGTAATAATACCTAAAGCCAAAACAGCAATTTGTACCTTTAGTTCTTTGAGTTTTTTTATTCTTACCTAAGATTTGCTTTTGTTGACATAAATAGGGAACCTGAGTTGTAGGAGATAATAGGACTTATAAGATGTAAAATTGGTTGGGGCCTCCACAGGTAAACTTTGGCTAGTTTTTCAAACTGTCTGATGTTGGATACTCTACTCTCACCTGTGTATGCACAGCAGCCACACCCCAATAAATGTGTCAACCATGTCAGCAGACTGGCTAAACCAGGTTGAGGTAACCAACAGGCCTCCAACTCATTGATGAGTCAAGGGGATGTCTATCCCTAGCATGTAAAGACTTCCCCTGGAAGAATGGACAGAAGAGAACAGTTTGTTCCAAAGGCCATGAAAGGGGCTGAAGCAGGTGCTGCAGAGCACTTAGAACTTGATCAGATATTAAAGATGTCAAGATCATCTACTGCATTCTAGGTCATTGCCAATTGTCCTAACTTTTGTCTTGTCACTTGGTTTTAATTACATTGGAAGAGAGTGAAATTGACGACTTGTGCAGTTCTGCATCACTCGAATCCAATTCATAGTGCAAGTCAAGATATCACCCTATGATGCCACTCTTCCTAAAAGAAGTACAACTTGGTTAAGAAAGGATTTCAAAAAGCATTTCTAACTTGGACATTGTATAACATTTCCCATTAGCAAATCACATATTCAGTTGCTCCAAGTATCTTTTATAATACAAATCCTTGGGGCAGCTAAGTGTCTCAGTGAATAGAATACCAGGCCTGGAGTCAAGAGGACCTGTGTTTGGTTAGACTCTACCTAGCTGTGGGACCCTGGACAAGTCACTTCACCTCATTTGTCTAGCCCTTGCTCTTCTGTCTTGGTGTTGTTACTAAGACAAAATAAGGGTTTTAAAAAATGCAAATCCTTCCCAGAGAAAGTTAAATTTTGATCCCCAACATACAGTATAAATAAGTTAGAGAGCTTTCAGTACTTGATTGGGGAAATCAGGACTATGTAATAGACCTGGACCTTTTGTGGGTGGGAATTGATAAGGGTACTAAATGGGAAAGAAGGAACTAAAGAAAAGTTTTACTCTTGTAGATTGTGTGTATCAGTAACTAACTTACATGTCTTTCTTTTTCTGGTATTCGAAAGAATATAATTGACCGAAAACCATACCCTGATGATGAAAATTTGGTTGAAGTGAAGTTTGCCCGCACACCTATCATGTCAACATATTTGGTGGCATTTGTTGTGGGAGAATATGACTTTGTTGAGACAAGGTCAAAAGATGGTGTATGTGTTCGAGTTTATACACCCGTTGGGAAAGCAGAACAAGGAAAATTTGCGTTGGAGGTAAATATATTTGGTGGGGATCCATGTTGGAGGGTTTGCATTTCTGATGGATCATTTTACTTGATTTATATGATCACATAAAATTTGTTGTGTCTTTGTAGTTTTATTACTAGATAATAGGAAATCTTAACTTGATAGTGAATTGGTTTACAAACATGTAAATTAAAGACTTAAAAAGTCTTAAAGAGAGACTTAAAAGAGATATTGACTTTTATTCAGGGACAGGATGATAATGGTATAGTTAACTTTAATATCATTTATTGACTAAAATTTGGATAATTGTATACTTTTCATAAATCTTGGGATTTGGATATCCTTTTGGAGGTGGTGTTTTTTGCGTTTAGAAACTTAAGATATTCAGAATAGGTACAGATTTCCCTTATGATGTATCTGTCCATTACAATCAAAAGCTTTATCAGGCCTCTTCTTGTGTTCATGTTTTTGTAGGTTGCTGCTAAAACTCTGCCTTTTTATAAGGACTACTTCAATGTTCCTTATCCTCTACCTAAAATTGATCTCATTGCTATTGCAGACTTTGCAGCTGGTAAAGTAAATTTCATTTTATTGCTGGATTGTATTGATCTTTAATTATATTATGAGAAGGTAGAATGTATCATAAATATCTTAATTTTTTGGTGTTTATTTTGTAAAGGTGCCATGGAGAACTGGGGCCTTGTTACTTACAGGTATGTTAATAGTACATTGCCTGTCTCAACTTTCTTAGTTTGCATATATAAGAGCTGCTGCTATTGGACTTCATCCTATGTGAATATCAAACAATTACTGAGTAACAGTAGTATTGGTTTTGAGTAATTATCATTCATTTTCTTTCTTTCTTTTTTAAAAAAATTAAATAAAACCCTTACCTTCCATCTTGGAATCAATACTGTGTATTGGTTCCAAGGCAGAAGAGTGGTAAGGGTTTTGAGCCTGAGCCACCCAGCTGCCCCCTCTTATTCTTTTTTTTTTTAATGCCCCTGGGTTGCATTTCAGAAAGTCATATAAGCATTTCGCACCTACAGTGTAAAATTGGAAGATTTTAACATGAGTATTGGTAGCATTTTCAAAATTACTCTTTTTGGTCAGACATGCCATTTTGCTTGATGTATGATCTCTTCATAATTATTTCTCCAGCTTTGAAAACTGTTCACAGTTGGGCATTTTCTAGCTAGGTTTTTACATCTCTTTTTAGCACAATACAGACAAGTGCTGTCTGCAAACAAGTTCCCAACTTCTACTTTTAGTTGCCAGATGAACTACATTTTAAACATTCAGTTCAGTGTTTTGTTTTTTTGTTTATGTGGAATGCATTTTTTCTTTTTTTCCATTTTTAGAGAAACACAAGATATTCTTCCTTATCTTTTAGGTGAAGTTCCATACTTTTAGACAGTCTCATATTTTACCTTCAAAGCCAGTGGGTGCCTTTCTGGTTAAGTCTTTGATCTTTTATAAGTACTCAGAAGTTCTATTAAGATCTAATCTAATTGGTGTTTTTTTTTTCTGTCTTACATTATGTACAATGGATAATACTTTCCTTATAGGTCTCTGGAATAGAATGTGATGTTTTTATGCACTATTTTGCAGGGAAATTTTTTCAGCGTTTTTTTTTCTTATTATTACTTTGATTTTTCTTGTTGTATTAATCACCCCCCCCCTTTTTTTTTTAAACAAAGGGAGACTGCATTGCTTATTGATCCAAAAAACTCCTGTTCTTCATCCCGCCAGTGGGTTGCTCTGGTTGTGGGACATGAACTCGCCCATCAATGGTTTGGAAATCTTGTTACTATGGTATCTAATATTTTTAAGTGTTTTCAATATATATTTACCTTCATCTTGCTACTGCTGTACATCCTCTTCACTACACAGCATTTCAGGGGTTGGCTGGAATATTATGCAAAAGGAAATAATTGGGTGATGGAGAGGAATTATTTTAAAAGGTGTACCTGAAAAGTGAGTTTTAAAATCCTATTGGCTAAGTGTTTTAAAATATTATTTATTAGCAGAAAGGGTGTTAAGCTTGTTTTCATATTTGCTTATAAGTGTTTCATTAACTAAATATCCTTCAGATATACCAATGTATTAAGTTTCGATGGTAGTAAGACAAAGTTCCTGATCAAATACCAAGCTAAACAGCTACTTTGATGCCGGGTGGAGCTTCTGGGGTCACTTCTTTAAGCATTTTTATGGGTCTTTTATTTTTACACTACAGTAATTTCTGGACTTAATCTTTCTATGTTGTCAGACACCCCCTTCCTTTCCCTTCTTTCTTTTAAAAGGAAATCAAAGCAAAGAGAAAATGGTAGAGCTAAAAGGTGTTTATAAATTCCCACACTGTAATACTGAAAAACCTTGTTTACTAGATTTCTACAGTGAATAGTTCCTGTCCTTCAGACTTAGTCTGCCACTCTTCTCTCACTGCTTAAACAAATACTATTTATGGAAGCCAACTGTGTTAGAGGTTGGGGAATAGATTGCTATGCCAAAAGCACAGTATTTAATAAATGAACTAGAAGTAACACTGCAGTGAAAGGATTTGGTGATTCTGGAGGTAGCCAAATTCCCTAACTGTGGTATTCAGGCTGCCAAAGAAGAGAACGTGACTTGGATGGAGCTTGGGTCCATTTGTCAAAACAAGGAAAAGAATGAGGAATTTATCAAACCAACATGACATAGCTGAGATTTCTAAAGGAAGCCCACCTTTTTATTTCATCAAAATTAATCCTTTTCTTTGATAACTGCATACCTAAAATTTTATTTTGAGGGGGAAATGTTTTCCCTAAAATATAGTTCAAGGGACAGCAAGGTAGCTCAGTGTATAGAAAGCCAGGCCTGGAGATAGCTGATCCTGGGTTCAAATCTAGCCTCAGACACTTCTAGCTGTGTGACTGGGCCAGTCACTTAATCCCACTTGCCTAGATCATATTGCTCTGCTGCCTGGGAACTGATACTTAGTATCAATTCTAAAACAGAAGGTAAGGATTAAACTATATATTTATAAATTCAGTATAAAAATGGTATCCTTATGCTTGAAAGTTGATAGGTATGTGGAACTATCTCACTGAAATTAGTTTATCTGTTCATTTATTTATTTGTTTATTTATTTATTTATTGGAAGCTCTCATCTTCTGTTTTAGAATAACTGTTGTATATTGGTCATAAGGCAGACGAGTGGTAAGGGCTAGGCAGTGGAGGGTAAAGTAATTTGCCCAGGGTCACACAGCTGGGAAGTGTCTGAGGTCAGATTTGAACCCAGGACCTCCCATCTCTAGACCTGCTCTCAATCCACTGAGCCACCCAGGTGCCACCTACATAGCGTTTAGAAGAGAGTGCGAGTTGTGGCTTCTTGGAGAGATCTCTAGGAATGATAGCACTCTACTGGAAGAGTTTGTTTTTCACATTTTAATATAACTTTAATTTTCCCAGTCATTAAATGCCAACTCTTTGATACCATTAAATTTAAAGTAACTGACATAAATGTATCTCATTGCATATAGATTGGAGAAAATTTTATACTAGCTTATAGTCTTAATTGGACTAAATAGCATGGAGTATTTATGACTAGTGACCACTTATAACTTATAAAATGGATATTGAAAAAAAATGTGACCTTGGAATTTCAAAGTGAATTTGGAAGTAATTTTGCTTTTAATTGGAATTCATCCTACATTTGTCTTATCAAATGTAATGAAAATTATATCAAGATCTTTTCTCTAAAATATGAATGAAAGTAATTTTTATTCAGGATACAATTTCAAATTGCCCTGTTACAAATAAAGAATTCCAAAGAGCTCATTGCTCATGTCCTTCATTGTCATTCATATAATTCCTAGGTTATGATTATGATTGACAGTAGCAATTTTTTGCAAGCATGAACTGGCTCTTGTACATTTCCTTATTTCTCCCAATACCCCTCTGTTCTCTTTGTAGATAACTTCTGGTATAATCCCTACACAGACATTTTCTCATTTCTGATCTCTTTGACATCTCACCCATTGCTACTTTCCTTTTTCACATCTCTTTTTCCTACACATTTCAATATCTTGAAAGCTACTTAAAAGTGCTTTGTGTCATTTGAGAGACACCCTCTCTAAACTTCTAAAGACTGCTTCATATGGTTCTGCTTGACTTCCTTTTTTGTGAAATTTCAACTTTCTCCCCCAAAATGGACTGCTTAAAAGTATTTTGATTTGCTTTTGTAATTCATCAAATTGCTAGTTTTAGGGCATGGGCTAAGTGAAATGCTTTATGAATTAGTTGAATCGATGTTTTCTTAAAACGCTCCTCAATTTAATTTTATTTTATTAGGAATGGTGGACTCATCTTTGGCTAAATGAAGGCTTTGCCTCTTGGATTGAATATCTATGTGTAGATCACTGCTTCCCAGAATATGATATCTGGACTCAGTTTGTTTCTGCGGATTATACGCGAGCCCAGGAACTTGATGCATTAGATAATAGTCATCCTATTGAAGTAAGTAAAACTGTCCCTCCCCACCCCACTCCCACCCAATTAGCCCTACAATTAAAGTTATCTCACTTTTCAATGAAATAAATAACTTGTTATACAGGAAATTTTCTTGAGGAATCCAAAAAGGGGAGAAGATTGCATGGTTAACTTTACTTTTATCTGCTGTGTCTGATGTTTCCAGTCTTTTGAAAATCTAGTAAGGCTAACTTCTGATTTAGGTTAATTTTAAAGTAGACTGGAAATTTGTTTGATTTTAGTATAAATTTCTACTAGAATAGTATAGACTCTGGGCGGGATTCAGCAAATATTTGCTGACTAAAAGTATAGTAATAAACTACCTCTTTGAATGATAGTTATGAATGCTTTAGTCCCACATTAAAGATTGCCCTTCACTGTACATAGTTATTAACTGTAAGCTCTTTAGGGGTAGAATTTGTTGCCATTAAATTACATTTTAAGAACTTACATGAAAAATTAGTGGGAACATGGTAGAAATTACTAATCACATCTATGGATAGCAGAAGAGTTCATGACCAAACAGAAGATAGAGAGGTGCTTAGGAAGTTCTGTGAATCATTTTGATAAAATGTAAAAGTTTTTGAATGAACAAAATTAGCAGTGGAAATTAGGAAAGCAGGAAACTGGAGGGAAATCTCTGTAGCACATTTCTCTGATAAAGGTCTCATTTCTAGGATATATTGGTAATTGAGCAAAATTTTCACACATAGAGCCATTCTCTGATGGATAAATAGTCAAAGGATATGAATTGGCAGTTTTCAGAGGAAGAAATGCAAGCTATCACTAGCCATATGAAAGATGCTTTAAACAGCTAATAGAGGTATACACATTTAAATAACTGAGGTACTACCTCACACTTGCCAGATTAAAAAATGGTAGATAAGAAATGCTGGAGAGGATACTAATGCATTGTTTATGAAACGATAAGCTAGTTCATCCATTCTGGAAAGCAATTTAGAACTGTCAAAAAGGTGTTGAATATTTGCATGCCTTTTGACCCACAAATACTGCTCCTAAGTCTACTTCAAAGAGTTCAAAGAAAGGGGAAAGAGTCCCATAGGTACAAAAATATTCTGTGGTAACAAAGAATTGGGAACTAAGAGGGTTGCCTATCACTTGGAGAATGGATGAACAAATTATTATATATGAATGTGATCAAACACTTTTGTGCTGAAAGAAATGATGAAAAAGATGACTTCAGAAAAACCCAGGAAGACTTATATGAACTGATCCAAAGTGAACTGAGCAGAACCAGGACATTTTACATAACAACAACAATATTATAAAGATATTGAAATCTGAAAGATTTACTAATTTTGGTCAACACAATGACCAAACATAATTCCAAAGAACCCCTTTTAAACATACTGTCCTCTTTCATATAGAAAAGTAGAGTCCAGATTGAAATATCTTTCCTTTTCTTTACTTCTTTTTTGGACCTGGCTAATGTGGGAATTTGTTTTGTGTGACAATACAAATTTGTAATAGGGTTTTTTTCCCTTTCTTTCCCAGCGGGTAGGGGAAGAGGAAAGGAAAGGAGACAGTTTGGAACTGAAAATAAAATAAAATTTAAAAAAAGGACCTAACCTGAAAAAAAGAATAACTTGACCTGAACATTTTCAAATTGGAGTCTGGAAGTCTAACTATTTTCATTGTCCTTCTTACCACTGTTGATTGTCATCTAACCTTTCTTTATCCTGGTTAATGCACCTGAAAAAAAAAAAGTTCTAAGAATGAGGGTCTTGAACGTGTTTTATAAGTAATTACTCTTAGTGTGAGATAGTAAACAAAACATCTATTGATTTAGGGTTCCCTCATTAAACAAACCATCCCCAGTCCCCTAACTTTTTTTCTTTGATTCCTCCTTTTATTTCACACAGTCTTGTTGGGTTGATTTTAATTTAATTACTTTTACAAATTACATGCAATAACAAATTTCCACATAAATTTTCCAAAGTTATTTGATCCCTCCTCCTCCCAAAGTTAGCAAGCGGTTAAGTCTGGGTTATACATGTATTATCATGTAAAACATATTTCCATACTGTACATTTTTGTAAGTGACTAATCTTATAAAACTAAAACCCCACAACATATCCACAAATAAAGAAGTGAAATAGTATTTGCTTTCATCTGCATTCCTACTCCAACAGTTCTTTCTCTGAAGTTGGATAGCATTCTTTGTCACAAGTCCCTCAGAATTGTCCTGGATCACTGTATTGCTGAGAGTAGCTAAATCTATCCCTTTGATCATTCCACAATATTGCTGTTACTGTATACAGTGTTTTCCTGGTTCTGCTTATTTCATTCTGCATCAGTTCATGTTGGTCTTTCCAGCTCTTTCTGTTCATCATTCCTTATAGCACAATAGTATTCCATCACCATCAGATACCACAATTTGTTTAGTCATTCTCCAATTGATGAATATCCCTTTAGCTTCCATTTCTTTGCCATCACATAAATACTTGTAGACAAGTACTTTTTTTAAGATTGATTTTATTTTGTGAGAGAATAATGAATAAAAGGAGATATGGTCATTCTGTTTTATTAGCATTGCAATGAAACAAATTTCTTATGGTTTATAAAGTTATTAATGGCATTAGTTTCAAAAAAGTAATATAGCTTTGCATTTTCTCTACTTTATTAACCTTGAATCACATCATGTTTGCCAGGTCAGTGTGGGCCATCCTTCAGAAGTTGATGAGATATTTGACGCCATATCATATAGCAAAGGGGCATCTGTCATCAGAATGTTGCATGACTACATTGGGGATAAGGTAAAAAAAAAAATCTACTATTTGTGATAAAGTTTAATAGTGAGACATTACTTCATGTTTATGAGTAAATGTGTTGATTTGTTAGTATGTAAGCCTTAGAAATGAATTCTTGAGGTAGGTAAGTGGTTCATTGGACAGAGGCAGGTTTTGAAACAGGAGGTTCTAGGTTCCAGTGTGACCTCAGATATATCTGGTTGTGTAACCCTGGGCATCACTTCACCTCAGTTATCCAGCCCTTATCATTCTTCTGTTTTGGAACCAATACTTAGGATTGATTCTAAGCCAAAAGGTAAAGATTTTTTTAAAAATAAATTTTCTATTTGGATTAAATTTTTTTCTTTTCTAAGTGACTTGCCCACACAGCTAGTGAAATATCTAATTGAAATAACTAATTTGACACTGTCTCTTAGAAGAAGCAACAGCCCTGTCACTTCTCCAGAGTTCTAGATTCTTCCGGCTTCTGCCTTTGCAGGATCTCCTGCTCATTTCCCTATAACACTAGGAAGTGTCTGAAACCAGATTTGAACCTAGGACCTCCCATCTCTAGTCTGGCTCTCAATCCACTGAGCTACCCAGCTGCCCCCTTTGATTAAATTTCTTTTTAAAATTAAGTTTATTCATTTATTTAATTAGTTTGGGATATTTTTTCATGGTTGCATGATTCATGTTATTTCCCTCCCCTCCTCCCACCCCCCTCCAATAGCTAATGAGCAATTCCATTGGGTTTTACATGTGTCATGAATTAAATTTCTAATGACTAAATAAGTCCTTATTTGTAGAAATGTTTCCAGATTTTCATTTGTCATTAGCTTTTGTTTAACTTGATTACCATGATCTCTTATTGATTATGTAAAAGAATTTAGATGATTTATATGTTAAATGGAAACAGGGAAGAATCTTTATAAATTTTTATTTAAAAGTATGAATCTGACAAACATAACTATTTTCATATTCAAAGAATAAAAGAAAGAGGCTTATATAAAACCTTGAGTTTCTTTAAGAGTAGCTTGTTAAAATTTATTTAAAATATATGTTAAATTAACATTGTATTAGTACAAGTATGGTCCTGCTTGTCTGTGACCTTTTCTTGAATTTCCTGGTAACTTTCTTTTTAGGTATTTCTTAAGATTTTTTCTTTATTTTCTTCTGGGTAAGATTTTGTTTTTAATGGTTACAATAGTGGTGGAAGAGAAATGGATATAAGGAGTAGTAGCAGGCAAAAGGATTTAGAAGGAAAGAAGGTCCATTGGCATTGAAAATGTATATCTATAACTTTGAAAATAACTATAATTACCTTCAAATACCAGAATGTAGAAACAGATCGAGATAAAAAGTAATACTTGTCTAATTCTGATAAATGGGAATGTCCATGTAAAGTTGGGCACAAATTTGACATTGTATCAAAACTACCTTTTTAAAACTTGTGTATTTTCAGGACTTTAAGAAAGGAATGAACTTATACTTAACCAAGTTCCAACAGAAGAATGCAGCCACAGGTAATCTTTAATATTTCAGGGTTGTGCAAAGGAATAAAGGTTTAAACTTTATATTTAGAATGCCTTCAGTGTGATTGTGAGTAATTGACTCATAACAGTTTCAGATTTACTCATATGCCCAGTTTTCTATTTAGATTTGTGTACAGTAGGGTAAGTGTATTGTCTATGTCAAGGAGTGAGCCTCAGTAGGTCAGAAATAATTGTCTTCTGCTATTCTATTCACCATAGTTGTATGTACAGCTACTTTGGTTATTTAAAGGTACTATATTTACCACAAGCAGAACACCCTAGGCACCACTGTCCAGATTCTAGAACTTTTTCTTTATTATTAGACTTAATAGTTAAATTGACTATTAAATCACCTGCAAGGAGGTGATTACCAGTATGTTCTGATTATAATGTTCACAGTTACTGATGCTTACCCTTATTTACTGATTGCACAAATGAGAGTTAATAGGTATTGCTCAAATACAAAAGTTCCGAGTTCTTCAAAATAAAAAAAAGTTCTTAAAACATTTAGGGAAGGATATGGAAAATAGATATCCAAATGCCAAAATTCCCAATGTAACCTGGGTATAGTTTAATTGTAAGATTACTATAATGAAATTAAGTGTTCTGGCCTCCCTAAATATACTTTCTTTTGGTGTGCTTTTCTTTAATTTCCTTTTCGATTTTTCATGTGTACAAGTCAATATTAAGTCTGGGATTAATTTATTGGGAGAGGAAAAATTGGAATGTAGATAAACCTTTACAAGCAGTTGAGATTAAGGGGATGATGTTGTGGCTACATTGTCAAGGGATAGTCAGAAAAAGATCTTGTGACCAAGGACTGACTTGCATCCATTCTAAATCAGCAAACATTTATTAAGCATCTGCTACATGCCTGGTACAGTGCTAAACTCTGGGAATATAATTAATAAAAAAGACAGTTTCTATCCTTAAGGATCTTACAATATAGAGGGGGAGACAACAGACAAAAGGAATCAGGAAAGAAGGGAGCAGGGCCAGAAGGCTGCAGAATGCCATGGGATATGGGGCTTCTTGTCCCAGGGAATTAAGACCAGGCAGGGCAGCATTTGCAGAATGGAGTGAAAACGCAAATCTGCTTGCCATTAAAATTAAGTCTGAGGGACAACTGGGAAGCTCAGTGGATTGAGAGCCAGGCCTAGAGACAGGAGGTCCTAGGTTCAAATCTGGCCTCAGACACTTCCCAGCTGTGTGACCCTGGGCAAGTCACTTGACCCCCATTGCCTAGCCCTTACCACTCTTCTGCCTTATAACCAATACGCAGTATTGATTCCAAGACAGAAGGTAAGGGTTTAAAAAAAAAATTCTTTTTTTAATTGAGTCTGATGACTGTCTTGTATTTTTTCAGTCTTCTGATTTGATTTTATTGTTTTCTTGATGTCACCTGTACTCTTTATCTTCCATTTGTCCAGTTTTAATTTTTAATGGATTTTTTTCTTCATTGAGGTTTTGTACCTATTTTACCATTTAACCAGTGCTTATTTTATAAGGAATTATTTTTTTCAGTATTTTAAAAAACATTCTATTTTATTTTTTAATTTTTAAATATTTTTCCATGTTTACATGATTTATTTTCTTTCCCTTCCCTCTTCCTTCCGCACCTCTTAGAGTCAACAAGCAATCCCACTGGGTTGTACAAATGTTATCACTTGATATCTATTTCCATATTATTCATATTTGCTATAGAGTGATTTTTTTAAAAGCCTAAACCCCAAATCACATACCCCTATATACATGTAATAAGTGATGTCATATGTTTTGCAAAAAAAAAATTTTTTAACATTTCAATTTATTTTTAGCATTCTTTCTAAAAAAATGTTTCAATTCCAAATTCTCTCCCTCCCTCTTACACTCACTGAGAAGGCAAGAAACATCAGTTATTTGTGTGAAGTTATGCAAAATATTTTTTTCTATATTAACCATATTTCAAAAAGAAGAAAATTATACTTCAGTTTGCACTCAGGGTTCGTCACTTCTCCAAAATCTTTCACAGTTTAGCATTATTACAATATTTCTGTTAATATGCATGATAATCTCCTGGTTCTTCTCACTTTGCATCAGTTCATATAGGTCATGCCATGTTTTTCTGAGCACACCTCCCCCCCCCCCCCCCCACCCCCCAGCCCCAGTCATTTCTTATAGCATAATAGCACTATATCAATCATATATCACAGGTTGTTCAGCCATTCCCCATTGATTTAATGGTCAAAGGATATAAATAGGCAGTTTTCAGAAGAAATCAAAGCTATCTTATGTGAAAAAAATGCTCTAAATCACTATTGATTAGAGAAAGGCAAATTAAAACTCTGAAGTACCACCTCACACCTATCAGAAATGACAAATGCTGGAAGGAATGAGGGAAAAATAGGTGCACTAATGAACTGCTGGTGGAGTAATGAACTGTTTTAACCATTCTGGAAAATAATTTGGAACTTTACCCAAAGGGCTAAAAAAAATTGCACATACCCTTTGACAATACACTGCTAGGTCTGTATCCCAAAGATATTAAAGGAAAAGGACTTTTATGAACAAAAATATTTATAGCAGCTATTTTGTTGTGGTTGCACAGAATTGGAAATTGAGGTGTTTTTATAACTCAATTTTAACAAGCTATTAATACTCTTTTTTGTAATTTTCCTACATAGCTCTCATTTTTTTTACCCAAATTATCCTTGTCACTCTTCTTTGATTTTTTAATCATTGTTTTACTTCTCTAAAAACATTCTTTTTTTTTTTAGATCTTCTAGGAATTTCCCTTAGGCTTATGTTCCAATCTGCATTTTTCTTTGTAGATATTTTCAAGTCATTGTCTTTTGTGTTTGTCTTGAGCTTCTCTTTTACTCTATAGTAGCTTTTTATGGTAAGGTTCTTTTTTGTTGTTAGTTTTTCCACATTTTCCCAGTTTATTTCTTTTTATATTTTATATTAGTATTGGTCTCTGCTCACTTCTGAGTGCCAGAGGAGACCTGGATTGTATGGCCTTAGCTCAGGTCTTTTGTGTCATCCTGCTGCTTTCACAGCTCCATCTGGGGACCTGTAAATTTCAGGGCTTCCCTAGTTTGTGCTCTGCAAGTTCCTGACTGGGTTTAGGTGTGTATGATTTTTTTTTCGCTTTAAACATTATTTTATTTGGTCATTTCCAAACATTATTCATTGGAAACAAATATCATTTTCTTTTCCTCCCCCCCCCCCCCTTCCCACCACCTCTCCCATAGCCGAGGCACGATTCCACTGGGTATCACATGTGTTCTTGGTTTGAACCCATTTCCATGTTGTTGGTATTTGCATTAGTGTGTTCATTTAGAGTCTCTCCTCAGTCGTATCCCCTTCCCCCCTTTAGTCAAGCAGTTGCTTTTCCTCTGTGTTTTTACTCCTAATTGAGTTTTTATAGTGTTCCTAGTCTCCAGCACTGTTTGTTGGTCCTCTAGGAGGTTCTGCATATTCACTGAGACTAAACTGCAGGATCCCCCTTGGTTTTGTTCTCTTTCTCTGGTTTATTCCATTGTAGGCCTATATGTAGGACAGAGCATTAGAATTTAGTTCACACTCTTCTCTCAATCTCAGATGCACACCCACTTGTTTCTGGTACTTGTTTCTAGCCCTAGAAGGGCTCTTGCTCCCTTGTTTCCATGACCACTCCTCTCTACTCCTCTCTGCCCTGTAACTATCTGGCCCTGGCTAAATGGACAACAGAGATGATATATAGCATCCATTAGTGCTCCTAGGGCTAGTATAAGAGTCCCCTAGGATCTTTACTCGGGTATTCAGATACTCTTAATGTCCTTGGGTGCTAGCCTGCTCATCTGTACTGCTTTTCTTGCTAGCTTTCATCCCAATGTCTGCAAACCTTTATCTTCCTTGGTAGTTACCCTAGACTAGAAAAATGACTTGCAACTTTTTTTGTCTTTCCTGATGAGAATTCATTTTGGTTCATTTTCTAGGTTGTTATAGAAGAGGGTGGATGGGAGAACTGGGCAAAAATGCTAGCTCTTCACTTAGCAATTTTGACTCTGCCCCCGATTGCAGTCTTGTGCATGGAGTATCTTAAATTGATTCCTGGGATAGCAGGTCTCTCTTAACCCCGTAATCTAGACATATATGTCTCACAAATAACAATTTGCTTATCATGGATAAAGTTCAATTATCAACTGGGTAGATTATTCCTGTGTTAATAACTAGTATAACAACTTGCCAGATTGTATAATTCGTTAATTATTTTCATTAAAGTCATTATTAACACATCACAATGGCATGTAATAAGTCTAGCAAAGTGATCAATTATAGGATAAATCAATATTTTATTCTCAAAGCTAATTTTTAAAAGCTGTTCTTTATTTGCCCAAATTCCTAATATCATTTCCCTTGCCTTTCCTACTTTAAGACTGATCTTTCTTCTTTGCTGAACTCCTTAAGGAGTTTTAACTTATTCTTTGTTCTAGTTTTAAGCCTCATGAAATCAATCTATTAAAACTGCTTTCTCAAAAATTACCTGTGACCTGTGATCAGGCCTTATCTTCCATAACCCTAAGCATCTTGTGTCTTCCTGAAACATTTTTCTCTTTCTGCTTCCTAGGAAAAAAGGGTTTACAGCCATTTTTTTTTTGGTCTTTCATTATGTCTCTTCTGTAACATATTAACTTCAAAGTGTTACCTTTTCCTGTAGTCTTTCCCTTGGTTTTGCTCCCTTGTCTTCATCTATAATTTCCATACAGATAACTCCCAAATCTGGATCTAGAGCCTTGACCTCTTTCAAAAAAGCTCCAGATCCATAACCCAACTATCTGCTGGGTATTTGTTCCTCCATTCTATGTACCATTGGCATCTCATATTTAACATATTGAAAAGTGAATTTGTCATCATCTTTTCAAAACCTATGCTTCCTTCAGAATTGCTTTTTGAATAGTATCAGCAACAGGGGCTGTGATAGATTCTAGTCCCTTTCTTCCCCTAGTTAACTTTGTATCTTTGGGCAAATAACTTGACTTTTTCCAACCTGTAAAATGAGAGAATTGAATGTAAATTAAGCTAATGTCCATTCCAGCTGTAACTCTGAAGTCCTTTTTTTTGTTTGTTTTCTTTTTTAAACCCTTATCTTCTGTCTTGGAGCCAATACACAGTTGGCTCTAAGGCAGAAGAGTGGTATGGGCTAGGCAATGGGGGTCAAGTGACTTGCCCAGGGTCACACAGCTGGGAAGTGTCTGAGGCCAGATTTGAACCTAGGACCTCCTGTCTCTAGAACTGACTTTCAATCCACTGAGCCACCCAGCTGCCCCCTGTAACCCTGAAGTATTAACTTCTTTAGGACACTCTTAAGTCCCTCTGCTATACCTTTTCAGTTTTACGGCTCAGGATTTGTCTCTGAGCAATACAATTAAATGAAGCCAGGACAGTCACTATTTGATTAACACTTTTCTTCTTTTTCCTCTAAGCCATGTATTGGTTCAAGAAGCATTATTAAGTACCTATGTCCTCTGGGGCAGCTAGGTAGTACTTTGCATCAGAAGAACATTACTTACTAGCTAAGTAGATTTGTCTAGCTAGCTTACTAGATTTGTCCTAGACAAATCACTTAACCCTGTAGATCTCAGTTTTCTCATCTGTAAATGAGATGGAGCAGGAAATGGCAAACCACTTCAGTATCTTTGTTAATAGGGTCCCCAGGGGGCAGCTGGGTGGCTCAGTGGGTTGAGAGCCAGACCTAGAGATGGGAGGTCCTGGCAAATCTGGCCATAGACACTTCCCAGCTATGCTACCCTGGGCAAGTCATTTAACTCCCATTGCCTAGCTCTTACCACTCTTCTGCCTTGGAGCCAATACACAGTATTGACTCCAAGAAGGAAGGTAAGGGTTTAAAAAATAAAGGTCCCAAAGAATGGAATACAGTTTAAACCACCAAATAGCAACATGTACCCTGAACTGGTCTAGGTGCTGAGGATATAAAAACAAAATAGTCTATACCTCCCTCTACATCCCTCCCACCCATCCTTTCAGTTCTTACTTGACTTTAGAAGCCCAATTTAAATTTTAACTCCTCTAAAAGCCTTTGCAAATGAAGTAGTTTCTTCTTTTTCTGAATTCGATAAACACAGATAACCTATTAGTGTACTTTTACATTCTAACCTCTATTATAATTGTGAGCATATTATCCCCTCTGTACTTGACTGAGGCATACTATTAATCATTGTATTATAAAGCATTAGCACAACACTCAAGACATAGTAGGTGCTCAATACATTAATGTATGCCTTTTTCTTTGAATCAACGAGAGTAGGTAAATAAACTATCAGACTGAGCTAGACAGTCAAAAACAATATGCCTTTCTGACTTGCCAGTCAACTAGTATTTAATTTTAACTGCTTTCTGGTTCTCTTTACCATTTGTTTTAGTGTATAACAGTAAATAATTTTTAGTAAAAATCAGATATCTTTCTTATAGATATTGGCATAAGAAAGTACTAATTGAACTTAAACCCCTGTGATAAAATGAAAACAAGGCTAATCAAATACATTGTCATTTACTTAAAACTTTTGCTAGCTTTAAAGCTATTAATTTTGTTGAATTAATCAAAGTTTAACTTCTTAACTTAAAACAAATGATTCATTTTTACAATAGAATTTATTCTTAGCACAACCAAATATCTGAAATCTTTGTGATGCAGCCTGAAGAGTTCATAAAATGTTTGATTTGTTTGACTTAAAGACTCTTAGAGACCTTTAATTTTCTTTGGTTACATTTCTTTTGCAGAGGACCTTTGGGAAAGTTTAGAATCTGCCAGCGGTAAACCCATTGCAGCTGTGATGAGTACATGGACCAAACAAATGGGGTTTCCACTCATTTATGTGGAAGCAGATCAGGTAAATTGATAAAATCCAGTATCATGTCCAAATCTATATAAAAAAGAACTCAGTTGAATATTAGCTGACTTCTTATATATGCTGTTTGATATCTTAATTGAAGATTTTTTTGTTTTTTTAAACCCTTACCTTCCATCTTGGAATCAATACTGTGTATTGGCTCCAAGGCAGAAGAGTGGTAAGGGCTAGGCAATGGGGGTCAAGTGACTTGCCCAGGGTCACACAGCTAGGAAGTGGCTGAGGCCAGATTTGAACCAAGACCTCCCATCTCTAGGCCTGGCTCTCAATCCACTGAGCTACCCAGCTGCCCCCTGAAGATTTTAAATTACAACTGAACCATATCTATTTTTAGTTTCTTGTCTATGATTGTCATACTTGCCAAATCAATATTCACTGGAATTGGTAGTTGATGTTGGCTGGATGACAATATGGTTAGAGTGTAATATGTAGTATTTTGGAGAGAGTTCATTGAATTCAAGGAATTCAATTCAAAGAATTGAAATCTGAGTTAACCTGCAACAGAACTGTGAGAATTGCACATTTGTCCTTAATGTCTGTTAAAAACTATCTGCTAAGATGGGATCAATTACATTTCCAGAGGACTTGTAATAAATACACATCCAGATAGAGAAATGACTTCAGAGTGCAAATTGAAACTTTTTTTTTTAACATGGCTAATGCTGGGATTTGCTTTATTCAACTATACATTTTTTAATGAATTTTGTTTTATTTGAAAATGAAAAGATTATTTTTTTAAATTAACTTCACTTTTAATTGTGTAATAACTGCCATTCCTTTTTAGGGAGAGCAGAGATAATTCCTTAATCAAATATGCTTTGGCTCACAAATTACCACTGCATTTGAATCTATTTAATAGATTGGCAAGAAGAATTTGTTAATATAGGCGATTAGAAAATACAGATTACTAAATTTTATTGAATAGTATGCTTGTTAAAATTTTTTGACTAACAACATGCACTTGCTTTTTTTTTCATTTACTATACTATTGTGTTTTAGATTTTTTAGAAAATCAAACTCCATAAAGTATAATTTTCATTTCATTAAGATATTGAAAATATGAACCCCCAAAACATAGGATCCTAAGTGAGATCTGGAAAGAGACCTTAAAGGTATCTAGTCCTCATTTTACTCCACTAAAGTGAACTTTAGGGCCTTAATTCTATCTAACCTAAAAATAGTTAGGCAGAACATTTAGATTTTAAAAGCAATATCAGGAAAAAGAGAGTACTCATTAGATATGTGACACAAATGTGTGTTGTCACAGTCATTCAACTTTAGAATGAGAAATTTTCTCTTTGAGATCATCTTGCCCATCTTTGTCATTTTAGAGGAAAAAACTGAGACCCAGAGATACTGACTTGCTCAGCATCCTACCACTATTGGCAGGGTGAGAGATCTTCTGAGTTACCAGCCATTGTTATTTTCACTATCATTGTTCTGCCTTCAATATTAGCAAAATTTTATTTTATATTTCCAGAGATTTTTTTTAGTATGCCAAATTAATGTTCTTTTGAAAGATGAGAAGGAAATAGTTTGCTTGCTTAGTTTTATCTTCTTGTTTGCAAATATGAAGCCTCAAAACTCCTTTTCAAAGTAAGTTTGATCATTTTTTTTTATCAGAGATGAAGGGAATTTAAAGTACACTTAAGTCATCTAATTAAATGGTAAATTTTTTTTAATTTATTTAAATTTGCCCAACCATAAGTATTGGCTAAGAGAACACCAGATTAGAAAATATTTTAGTTCTCTGTAGGGTCTTTTCTGTACTCTGTTGCTAATACTGTTTACTTTTTAGAAGAGGAAAAATAAGCCAGTATAGATGACCTTGATTGTGGTCTAATTTTTCTATCCTTAATACAAGTAATATAAGAACATTTCAGGGGGCAGACAGGTTGGGAATTGGACATTGAGAGACAGGAGAGGGCAGGTGACACATGGGGGCCAGTGATAGACACACTACTCTGGAGAGACATAAGGCAGGTGGGTGGAGCTGGGCAAAAGTCCCCTCTCTCAGGGCTGAAGGGTCTTAAGTCCAGTGGCTATGGCTGTGGTAGTCGTCTCTCTCTACTTTCTTCTGCTTTCACTTGGAGGGTTTTTTCTTTTTGGGTGTCAGTGAGAGGTAATAGAATGCCAAGCTTAAAGGCAGGAGCAGAGAACCCACAGTATAATTTTTTTTGGAAGGAAATTTCCTTCAGAATTCTTTAGGTAAAATTTAATTTACAAAATGTGAGTTTATGTAAAGTGAAAATTATCTGAAATAGAAAGCTTGCAGCGACTGGCAAATAGAAGGTCTTTAATAAAAGTATATTGTCTGACTAGATTTCCTCTTGACAGCATGAAGTTCAGTCATTCACATTTTTCCTTAGCTTTACAACTTTTTAATATCTTATTGTCAGCCCATCCAAAAATATCATCTATACAATTTTGTTACAAATAGTGACTCAAGTATTTTTTAGCTTCTGAATTATTGTGGCAACTTCTAGAGCATATATTCCCATAAGAAATCCTTATTCCTAAACTTATTTCATGTGTACTTTTTTGTATCCTTTCAGGAACACAGATACCTTGCTCTATTTCTTTATATATAAAATTGTTACTGCAGCAAACACTTTAAGTCAACTTAACTTTAAGTTGGTGCTTTTTTTCTTCTTCTAGAATAGTTCAATTATTAGTTGAAGAAAACTTTCTTTGCTAATAATTTTTTGAGGGATTTCCTTTTTCATACAAATAGAATGTTATGAGTCTAAAAATTCTACTATTGCTGCTTCAGGCTTTTCAGTTGTTGAGTTTTTTCTCTTTATTAATTAGTATGTCATGTTGCTGTAAAGTAGATCACATGAAGGACAGTGTCCTTCCACATACAATAGAACTAAAATTGAGTTTTGATGCATTGAGTTCAAATGTTAATCCACTATATATACTTCTTGTACTTCTACTTGCTTCATGAAGAAAAACAAAACAAAACTTTTTTTTTCTAGTTGACTAGTCCTTTGAATGTACACAACCTTTCTGAACATTTAAGGAATCTTATTCATAGTCCAGGGTGTTATTTTGAGTCCCATCATCTTTTCTTGGGGGTGCCATTGCCAAGAATGTGACCTCTGTCCTTGGGAATTGCCAATTTAAGGAATAAATGATAAGGATCAGCTTGTAATTTGACTTCATATCTCCAATACTACTGAAACTATTTTCTCAAAGGTTACCAATAATCTCCTTTTTCAAAAAGTGTTATTTTTTTTAGTTTTTTTCTTTTTAAATTGAATTCCACATTCTCTTATCTCCCATACTCCCCCCCCGTCACTAAGAAGGCAAGCAAAATCATACCATTTATACAAATGAAATCATACAAAACATTTCCACAACAGCCATATTACAAAATAAAGCAAGAAAAGTATTTTAATTTGCACACACAGAGTTAATCAGTTCTCTCTCTGGAATTAGAAAGCAATTTTTCATTGTGAATTCTATGAAATTATTGAGTCTTTGAATTGATCAGTGGCTCAGTCTTTCATAGTTGAAAATCATTAAACATTGCTATTAGTATGCACAATGATCTCCTGGTTTTTTTGTTTGTTTTTTCATTTTCCATCAGTTCATATACAACTTGCCATGTTTTTTCTTGTACATGAGAAATTTTCCCTTTCCTGTCTCTCTTTTCCCCAATGCTTTTCTCTTATGCCTTGATTTTACTTATTTTGGGGAGCTTATGCCAACAATAAATCAAGTCTAACCATGCCCTCTATTTAGACTTCTCACTGCCCTGATAACAATAAAGTTCTTAGGAGTTTTATCTATTTAGGAATATAAACAGTTTAATTATATTGAGTCCTTTACGATTACTCTTTCACGTTTACCTTTTATGCTGCTCTTGAGTCTTGTGTTTGTTAGCTCTAGTCTTTTCATCAAAACGTTTAAAAAACCTCTATTTTATTAAATATCTTTTTTTTCCCCTGAAGAATTGGCTTAGTTTTGCTGGGTAGATGATTCTTGGTTGTAATCCTAACTCCTTTGCTCTCCAGAACATAATGTTCCTAAGCACTCTGAGACCCTTTAATGTAGAAGCTGCTAAATCGTGTGTTATCCTGATTGTGACTTCATGATATTTGAGTTGTTACTTTCTGGCTCCTTTCAAAAATTTCTCCTTGACCTGGAAGTGCTGGTATTTGACTATAATATTCCTGGGAATTTTTTCCGGGAGATGATGGGTAGATTTTTTTTTTTGTCCTCAAGATCTAAGATATCAGGGCAATTTTGCTTGATAATTTCTTGGGAAATTATTTCTAGGCTCTTAAAAAAAATTATCATTTTTCCAATCTGTTTCTTAGCTTGGCAATTTATATTAAAATTGGCCTCTGTTCACCTGAAGATGGGAAAGCACTGTTCCAAGCTTCAGGTTTTTTCATACTGCTGTGGCCCCCCACAATTATAAGGGTTCTCGAGTTCTTGGTGTTTTCAAGGTGTTGTGTTTCTGGAAGAGTTGTAATTACTATTTACCTAGGAAGGAACCCTGCTTTTCTGTAGGCACAAGCACCTAATGCTTCTCTTGGTCCTGGAATTGTGACTTAAGTCCTCTGCTCTTCTATAGCCACAAGTGCTCCTCTCTGCCCAGCAATATGACCCAGAATAGCTTATGGGCAATAGTTACTATTCAGCACCATTCACACCCAGTGCCCTGTGATCTTTTTTCTGACCATTTGTTAAACTCCTTTACTGTCTCTGGGCTGAGAATTTACAAAGCTGCTACTGCTAGTGCCTTTGTGACCACCTATCAATAATCTTTATTTTAAAAATTGTTTATACCCATTCCTTCTACTTTAGTGTCAATTCTAATACAGAAGAGTGTCACAGACTAGGCAGTTGGGGTTACGTGACTTACCCAGGATCTCACAGCTACAAAGTATCTCGAGATCAGATTTGAACCCAGGGCCTCCTGACTCCAGGCCTAATGCTATATCTATCCACTGTGCTACCTGGTTTCCTCTCAATGACCTTTTAATTGTTTTAAACCACTTAGTTGTTAAATCCAGAGGCCCTGCAGCAATTCTTATTCTCCTTAATTTTTCTTCTGCATTTGTCATTGTTCACTATCTTCTCTTGGGTAGTCACCCCTCCCTTGTCACCTATGCTACTTCTTTCTACTGTTTTTTATCTTGACCTCTCTTCTTCTCTTTTCCTTCCTGACTTATATCTTCCCAGTCTCCTTTCCTGGTTCATGTTCCTCTTTTCTTCCTCTTAAATATGTTTATCTTTCAAGGCTTTGCATAGACTTTCTTCTCTCTGTGTGCTTTTTCCCTTAATGGTTCCATCCATTCCCATCAGTTCAATTATTAGCTCTGTGCAGATACACATGTACATACGTGTGTGTCTGTGTCTTTCCCCTAAACTCCAGTCATATATTTTTACCTGTTCAAACTTTTCTAGCTGGCTGTCTTTTAAATTAGGACACTATTCGCCAAGTAGCCTAGGCTTGACATCTTTGATATCTCCCTTACCCAAATCCTATAAATGCTACTACTCCCATAATAATTTTTTCCCCCTCTACTTAAATGGTCATACTAGTTTAATCTATCCTTAACTCTTGTCTTGATTTTTCTTAATTAGTCCTATTGCCTTCTAACATGCAAATGCCAAAATAATTTTCCTCATGCTTCCTAATAGCCTATTCCCCTATGCAAAAATCTTCACTACCTCCCTTTTGCCTGTAAGATAAAATTCAAACTCTTTGAGGCTCCCCATAATGGATCTAATCCATCTATCCTGCCCTCTTTCTCATTACTTCCTTTCTCTTATCTAATCAGTATTTTTTTTCCTTCCTGCCTCTCTGCATTTGTATAAGCTATCCTCTGTAACTGTAAAATATTCTTTCCCCATCTTTGCTTTTAGGACAAGATCAATTCATTTGCCACCCCTTCTGTAAAACCTCCCTTGATCTCTCAAGACCAAAGCATTTTTTCCCTCCTGAAAATATCCTAGAATATTTTGTCTGATTCTTTTCATTTATTATGATCTGTACTTGTATCATAGGTCTCTGGGACTGTGTTGTGACTTGGTCATTTTTTTGTCTTTCTATCTACAGTATTTAGCAGTGTACTGTGCACACATAATTTATGTGTTGTGGATATTATTCTATGTTTACATAGAATCATCATTACCATTAAATATTGAGTGCACGTTGTACTTTATCTTAATAGACTGTGTTGAATTAGTATTACCATGTGCTTTATCATAGGAATATTGCAAAAAAAAATCTGTTAATACTACTATAGCCTTTGTTTTGCATTTTAGGTAGAAGATGACAGAGTGCTGAAGTTGTCCCAAAAGAAATTTTCTGCCAGTGGACCATATTGTGGTAAGCCGATGATGAAAAATAGAAGCTAATCAGTGTAGCCTAATGTACGTGGCACCAGCAGTTTGCCAACTATCGAGGAATACTTTTTAAATATCAATTTATTTCCCTTTTAAAAGAATGACATTGTAGTTAATAGATTGAATATAATGAGTATGCATTTTAATTCAGCTTGATTTAAGGAATAAAACTTGCCATGCCATAGAAGAGACCTGGGTCAAAACTACAGAATGCACTCCACATGGGCTATAAGTCTTTCTTCTCTTAGGGAAAACTTATTTAGAAGGAGTGAAAGTTATATTT